>NC_025691.1:25365594-25379214 GCF_000633955.1 Camelina sativa
GCGAGGATTGAGAGCCACCAAAGTTGATCAAAATCTGGAATCTGAGAGAATAGAATCTGGACTAATCCAAAAGCAATCATGTAAGGAGTACTGTTCATCTGACATGGATCTTTCCCTCCACTTTTGTGAAAACAGTTGGATCTCTTTATTGCCCTGTTTTTCAAAAACAAACAAACAAACAACAGTTGTTAGTTTTTTTATCACAAACTCGTTTGACCCCATTATCAAATTTCGTACGTAGCGTTAAGTGTTTAACAAGTGAGAACACTCACATCATGCTTATAGCTGAAGCAATCGTGTAGCCAATTGCAACACCAAATATATTAAGATACTGAACAATCCCACATAGCGTCACCTTCACGCCACCTGTCAAGAACAATAAAACATGTTATGTTCTGATATGATCCCTCAGTCCTTTTTTTTTTTAAAAAGAAACTCTACTTCAAATTTTTCGTATTTACCTAGGTTTGATCGGACAGCTCCCATATAAGTGTAGTTCCTCTTGCCAGAGATAGGGTCGCCGGAGCGGTAACAGGTGGCGAGGAGAGAAGAAGTGAAATAAGTGACGACGGAGAAGAGCAACATCGCCACCGGTCCGGCGATCCAACCTAGCTGTGCCGTAGCCCATGCTAGTGACAAAACTCCTGAACCTATCACCGCCGTGATTATGTGTGCACTCGCCGTCCAAACACTCCCTAAAAACCCATAAATTCCAAAAAAACTTTATATCTTTCTCATTTTCCCAACATAACTAAACATCCAACTTAGAATTAACAAATTTTTGAACTATTCTATATAACTAAGTCTCAATAAGAATCTAAAGTAGAAACATTTTTACCAGTTCGTTTGACTTTTCCGTCGTCGTCGAAGCATTTGGAGCCGCCAGTTTGTGGTGGCATATCGATGGCGAGAACTGTTTGCTGGCTACGAACCATTTTTGTTTGTTTTGCTCTGTTTTTTTTGTTTGTTCGTTGAATGTATGAAGTTACATGCAGAGTAAGTNGATAAAGACAGTAGTATAGGCCTCTGTTTCAGAATATACTAACTCTGTTTGAAATACACTGATTCTATGACTGTCTGGTTATTGAGTTTTCTAAATCGAACAAGAAGAAGAAGAGAAGGTGGATGAAGAGAAGCTGAGAGAGTGGAGTGCAGATTTATATACACAGAAATTGTTTTTTTTTTTTTTTTTGTGTATCCTTTTTTGGGGCCAAATTAAACAGTACAAAGTAAAAAGTGTACTAAAAAATATATATATCTTGTATTGGTAAAAAGTTGGTAGGACCATATAATACTACTACTCGTGTTACTTTTGAAAAATTTGACTGGCATGATTTCTATGAATGATTCGATTACGAAAATTTGTATGAATAAAATAAAACAAAGAAGAAAGAGAATATGGGCATGGAAAATTGGAAGTCCAAGATGCTGACTTAAATGTCTTTTGTTCAGCTTTTTTGAAAATAAAAGAAGCATATATGACTTATGTGTGTATGTGTGTTATATTTATTTTCACTTACAACTAGGGTTTATCAGAGTATTCAATAAAAATAAACTTGTACTTATATAACAAGGGTTTTACGAGATTAGGGAAAATAAAATGTTCTTTAAAAATAAATAGGCATTATGGTTATGTGCACATTCAAAGATGAAATGAATCAAAAACGACTTTGTTTTTATCAGTAAGAAGTGTTAATAACGGCTCTAAGATGTAAAACGAACATTCATGTTTCATGGCATATGGAGAGATGGATGCCGACATGTGTATTGGATGTTAAATAATGAGTGCACGCAATCATGTGTAAATTTCAAAATGATGACTCAGTAAAAGGTGATTTTAGTGTGATCAATAGGAGCACACACTGACACACACATATATATCTTACCTAGAATTCGAAAGATTACTATATCACCACCTTAGAAGTTTCTGCGCAGGTAACTCACTTATGAGGTAGGCGTGTAAGCTATCTCTTTTTCTTCTCAAAATGAAATATCTTTTGATTACTTTTCCCAACTAGACTCATTAAAACACACAAATGGTACACGCAAAATTAAACTGTATTGGATTTTCGTGGAGAAGGAACTGTCTCATGAGTTCATCAGCTATGTAATGACTGTTAAAGTTAATTTCAATTCAAAAAGAAATTGTGTAAAAAAGTATAAAAACGTGCTGGTTTACTATAATCTCTGTATTATTTTTTTTTTTTTTGATTAGTTATTTGCGTTGCTTTAGTAAAAAGTTGAGGTTTTTTTCTTGTTGTAAATTTTTCTCTATATATCAATGCTCTATTATAATTAAAGTTACTTACTAGTATATATATAGACGAACTTTTTCTTTTTCTATTTAATTATAAATTTATAATACCCGAAGTTTGGTTCGTGGGAAACCAAATATTCCGTAAGGACTTAGAGAAGATTTATGATTATCGTCAGATTCATTAGCCTAAAATTCAAGGGACAAGTTAGTCTCAAAATATATAAAGGGAATTCTATTGATTCAGATAACATATATTATTTCGAATTACAACTTTGAACCGCAAAACTTGGGTACTTTGAGGAAAAAAATAATATTAATAATCAAGATCAAGGAGATCAAGAACAAGAATAAGGTTCAGATCGTCCACTTACTGAAGTACACGCACACAGCCATCCTCAATGTCCATTAACGAATCAGAAAAGAATGAACCAGAAACCCCTTTCATCATTTCAACTGCACTTTCTTCAACTTGATCCCTTAAAAGTGTTATATCTTCATTATATACCCAAATTTATATTATCCCATGAGTATATTATGACAAACACTTGAATTGTCTTCTTGTTGTTTTTTTTTCAGCCACCGTGATATATCTCATTCGAATTTAGAGAAAGAGGAGCATCAGATTCGTTGCTTACTGTTATCGGTTAGGTTTCTACTTAGGTATTGTGCTACAATTAGTATTTAAATGTTATGGATCTTAGAAAATATCAGGTTTTGGTTCCTTCCAATATAAAAATGTAGTATAATTATAAGAATACTATGGTCTCATGCTATATACTTAATATTTTGGTTACACTTTTTAGTTCAAGAGAAATATGTATTGTCTTTATATAAAGATTAGTTGAAGACAAATATTTATTGTCTTTAGATAAAGATCAAGATGATGCCTAGTTTAATTTGTTGATATATTGACATCTTTTTAACAAGGTTTGGCGACCAACTGACTTAAGACAACTATCCTGTAAGAAAACTATACTTAGTTTAGAAAAAGAAGAATCGTAACTATGCACTATAAGTCTATAAGAATCTTTTCCAACTTGTAGCTTTCCGTCATTAATCGACCAACCCACTCCGTGACTACAAATATCTAAAGAGGAGTTCATTAATCAGTCCTCACTCCTCAGCATTATATATATACAAAATCTATATTAAAAATTCGATCCATTGTAGATCGTATTTGTCAATTTGTAATGATCATTGAATTATTATAATGCTAATGGCACTACACTTTATTGCAACTCGCAAAGTAAAAATTAATAAAAGAAGACTGTATGATTTTAAAGGGCAAGAATAATGTGTGAAATTTGAAATCTTATCAAAAAGTGTTTGGTTTGGATTAGTATAGCAAAAAGCTCTATGGAATATGGATATGGATAATATAGAGATTGGTTAAAATAGTGTAACGAACATGGTCAATAATACTTCATCAAAGAAAAAAGAACATTGTAATGCCGTTACAGCTGAAATGTTTGAACGTTAGGTAGCAGAATATATAGACTTGTAGTTATCATATTTTATGGATCGGAGTATATAATTGCATACAAACAACTTAATTCAATGCTCACCTCATCAAATAAGCGTCTCTTTGACTCGATTACTCGATTTACGTACGAAGCACGAATAATGCGTCCAAAACAAAAATATCTTCGAGTAAACGAGAGTCAAAGTAATGCGTCCAAAAACACTATTGATACTTGACTGAACTAATCAACTGCTTTTTTTAATAATCTTCTTTTCCTATTAGGAAGAAGAACTAAGGAAATTAGTATTGTATTGTGTTGATAGCTATATGAATAGTCATTCTCGGTTCTCTCGCTTTCGCAATATCGAATGATCAGTCGCTACAACAAAGCTATAAGGTGACCTCATAACCAAAAACGTCAGATCTTTAGGTGAACTGTCTTATGGTTCCCAAGTCGACAGGCGGAAAAAAAACGATAAGTAAACAAAACAAATTAATGATTTTGATTTGATGTAATTATATTCTTGTGATTAGCCCTAGAGAGGTAATGATTTTGATTTGATGTCAAAAATGAAGAAAACTAATGGAATTGTGAGGAATTTAACAATCTCATATCATGGAATTACTGATTTACTTCAATTGCCTTTTCCACAAAGGCGGTTGAACCACCCAAACCACATACGTAGCTTAGAACTTTGTTCATATGTACGTACATTTCTTTATAAAGAAACAAACCTTTACATATTGATTAGTAGTATTTTTCGTCTACACATCTAAACTGAGTACATTTGCTTCACCCAATGAGTTTTTTTATCAACAATACCTACAAGACAAGACAAGAGTGGAAGAAAAAAGAAGATACCGAGGAGCCTAGCAAAGGAATAGCTCTTGCGGTAGTGATGTGGGGCAAAGCTTTTTTGCTGCAAACTTGTACTGCCAGGATAAAAAAAAAAAGAGAGTAAGCACTTCAGACATTTATTTGAAACAATTCGTAATAAAGAAAGTGGAGTGTTTTTTTACGTTGTGTTGACTGTACTTCTTTCTGACTGCAACTACATCAGTTGAGGGATTCCCATGACACAGCTGAAGAAGATCCTTAACGCATGCTTCCATATGTGTAGCCTTGTACGATGTGTAATGCTCTAACGTAGCGTTCTGAAAAACCACCAATTTAACAGGATTCAATACAACACAGAGTTGCATAAAGTTAACTAATGAGAACCTAGAAATGCAGTGGTCATACCCATGGTTTTCTTGAAGGGTGTAGTACGTGTTGTGTCAAGAAAACTGCAGAGGCTGCAACGAGTGATGGAGTGTATCGTAGCATAGCGTAATCTAATAGAGATAATTCGGTGAGATAGCAGGCTAGACACTCGGACAGCAGTGATGGTACCTAATACAACAACCAGTGAGAAACGTATATAACCATCACCCATTTCCTAGAAAGCTCATCTTTAATTTTCATACAACAATATACCTCCTTTCCGCCTTGAGCAGCACGAAGAAAGCGCCTAACACCATTTTTACAAGTTAAGATCAGCAAAGAACCACAAAAAAATGATGATTGAAGTCAACATCAATATGACCAGAAGCTACCTCAAGAAACATTTTGCTGTTGGAGTTGTTAATTCGAACTTCAAGTAGTTCAGAACAGAAGACTCCATCTCCAAAAGCTGTTCGAAAGCAATAAAGGTTAACGACTTATTACGAGCATATCAAAACCACAAGAAGAAGAGTTAGTGCAGGAAGACCAAAACACAAACCTCGTTTCTTGAGTATGTGTTATCAGTGATATAACAGAAATCCTCCACTTGGGGCACACACACTTCTTCGTATTTTCTGGAATTCCAGTTTGTTTACTGATTAGAAATTGCATACTTCTGAAGAAGAAAAAAGGATGAAGCCAAACAGTAAATATCAATATTTCTTACGCTGCAATCATCATGCAGGCAACACCAAGTAACTGCAGATTTTGTTTGGTTATTACACTGCCCGTAAGATACCGATCTACATAGTTCACTGCCAAGTACAACGTCTCAGACGAAAGCCGATACTCTTCAGCAACCTGTACGTTTATAAAATCCAGAGAACAGCTTTGTAACTTTACATTACCTACCAGTGACAATTCTATAATCCAAAGTACAGCTTTGTAACTACATATTACCTACCAGTGACAATTCTATAATACGTTGTGTCCATTACTAAACTTATTGCCTTTATCAATGTAAACTAAATATCTTGCGATTAATGAACCGGGATTCATCAAAAGCTTACCTCCACGAGCCAGTCAATCAGTATAGAACGCATACTAGCATTGATGTTTGGCTGAATTCTTTCCATGTAATCCAGAGCCGGTCTTTTTTCTAACTGCAGAGAAGAATAACCAAATTTTTAAGACGTTTCAGAAACAGAATCAAGTCAAACTGTGTCAGGGTAAAACTACAGCAATCCTACCTCGGCTACACGCAGATGCTGATAGATATCAGAAGCAAAGGCACCACAAAGCTGTGGATCCATCAAGTTACTATCAATGTTCACAATCTTATCATCATTCCCAAAATCAGTGTTTGATGACTCTGCATACTCCGGGAGAACAGTACTGCTCTCGACCATGTATTCAACTTTGGGACTCTCCAAAGAGTCATGAGTGGATCTTAACTGATCTGATTGAGTGGAAGAGGCCTCTAAGGATGATAGAGGAGGTGATGAAGATAGAAGATTATCATCGATTTGAGGCAATTCTGTGTCTTCGCAAGGAACGATTACGTTTGATTTCGCGATTGACTTGGGAGGTAAACCGCAATCGAGAATTCCCAAATTCCAGTTACGAGACAAAGCAGGCTTTGGTGCTTTCTTCGATTGGCCGATCTTATTCGAACAATGCACCTTAAGAGATGTAAACATTCACAGATTCAAGACTTCAATTTCTAGGATAAACCCTAAAAACTACGATTCTCGACAAAGAGACACCGGAATTGAAATGGAAAACAAAACGAAGATGAGAGAATCCATGGTAAACTTACCAGAGTAGACGACGATGAAGAATTTTTGGAGCCAGGCTTCTGGTTTGTGATGTCGCCGAGGGGAACACGACGGTTACCAACATCGCGGAGTGAGGAGGTTCGAGTCTTGGCTAAGTTCGGACGAGGGATCGGATTCTCCTGGGATTGTTTCCTCGATGACGACGAGGAAGACATCGTTAACGAAGAAATTGGAAATCTCCGGCTCGGCGTTCTTGTATACCGGTGAGATTTAGGGTTTCTCTTCTGCGAGAGAGAGAGAGATCTTGAAGGAGAGAAGAAGAGGAAAATGAAAAACTCAGAATTAATTATTTCTATTCAAAATATTTATAAATAAAGAAATAATAATCGGATCAATGCTGACCGTCGATTGAAGTCAAAAACCGTTACGATTTACGAGAGTGGTTTGATCTAATTGTGGGTCCCACTATAGTTGAGCGCCAAATTTTCAGAGAGTTAAAAGCATAGAAGAGTCTAACCCTCTGTGTGCCTAAGAGAGTTTTAGTCTATTGAACAAAAATCAGAATCATTTTCATTATTCATTATTCATTCATCTTTCGTTAGAATTTTTGAGTTCAGGCTTAATATCATTTCGATTATGTTTTTTTTTTCAACCCTAACAACAGTTACATTATAAGTTTTTGGCAACTTAAAATTAGATTTTTTATTTGTTCATCCATTATTTAGGATGTTGTGCTTTTTATGTTCTAACCTACTATAATATCTTTATAGAAGGTAGATCACGAAAAAGAAAAAAAAAACAATAAAGTCAATGCACAATGTAATCTCGGAGGCCGTAAGAACAACGGTGTTAGTGAAGTTGCTGAAACAATCAAGGATCGTGATATGAACCATATGCTTGCGGAACATATACAAGTATAGTTTTTTATCTTTATATGTGGTTAAATTTTTTGATAACCTTCGTTTTAAATATTTGAGTCTGAAAAAATAATGTTCCAATCAATGTAATTTAGGACAAAATTTGATAGTATAAAAAATAATAATTTTTAAAAATCTTTTGCAAAGATATGGTCCAATCAATAAGATAAATTAATAATTATATAAACGTATCAAAATATATGTATATATATATACACATTAATTTTTATTAGAGTTTATTTCTAATATTTTTACTATATCAAAATATTTCAGTGTTATATTCAAAACATGATAATTGTTATTTTTCTTGTAACTGTATCTATAAAAATATTATTTTTAATTTATTTTTGTTGATTTTTTTACCAAATTAGGAAAGTCTCCCTATAAATTAATAATCAAAAAATTTAAACCTCTATAAATTAATAGATTTTTATGGTCTCAATATTATTAATTTATAGAAGTTTTAATATATTAAGTATATGCGCAAAGTATCTGGATTACCTCTAGAATATACATTTGATAGCTCACTTTGTTCCTTAGAAAAGGGAAGAAATTCTTAGGACTAAACAGAGACTATATGCTTATGTTTTGCTTATAATGTTACATTTCTTTGGTCTAATAATACATTGCCATTGAAGTGATATAGCCATCATGATAAGCCGTCCAAACTACCTGGTTGGATACTTTCACATCTAGGTGATGTACACTTGAATCTAAGCACTGACATGGCTATTCACATTTCCTCGAGAGGTAAACCTATAATTCGCTACTTTTCCATAACGCACAGTGAGACAAAACAACAAGGCATTACGAATAAAGATTTTTCCTTTTCTTTTGACAAGGTCTTTGAAGCTGATGATATATTGGTTAAGCAAAAGGCTAAGATCTGCCATCAGCAAGCTGAAAACAGATATGGTCTTTCATCTTTCATGAGCAAAGGAATCTGTATATCAGTTTCCATCAGTAGAAAAGATCTTATAGTCTTCATTTTATTATGGGTTCAACGTCTTGTATACGGTGCAGGATGAGAGTGCCCTGTTCTTTCCGAAATTCCAGTAAAAATCATTCAACCGAGACTAGGTGGTGATCATTTGAAGTTTGGTTTCATCTTATGTGACACATATCATCATTATGCCTTGCTAATATATTAAAGACTACATTGGAATCTTTTGCAGACAAAGACAAAAGTGAAGTGGTTAGCCCTTTTGAGCTCATGTAGGGAAAGAGTCATTGATCATTTCAAAGTTTGAATATTTTTACCCACAAATTTGTTTGGTTTAATTTTCCCTTTCACGTCTAAATCATGGAAGACCGCATGCTGATGCTGTTACTATTTTAGAGCACTTGATAATTCAAATCTTTATAGGCCTTTAATTCTGTCCATCTATTATTATAAAAAGTCGTCAACACATACATAGATATCATAAACATATACCAAAAGATGAATTAAATAAAGAGTTCTGATTGACTTTTGTGATTGTCAATTGAATAACCTATCGGTTTGTTCTAGTATTTTGCCCTTGTATCGGGTTCTAAATTTGTAATGTTCAAAGTAATAGGTAGGTCTCATGACCTTAGATTAAAGATGTATTTTTGTTTTCTAATAAAGTAAAGAACTTGGTGTGGGTTATTTATATACATTGTGGTGACCATTGCATAATTGAAAAGTTAAGTAAAAAAAAAAAGGGTAGGGACCAATTGAAACCAAGTCAAATTACACACAGATAAACTTCTCTAATCTCTCCCGCCACCCACTCCTATCTTCCTCTAATCTCGCCTCTCATCTCTCTCATTCTCTTTCTCTCTCTCTCTCTCTCTCTCCACTCTCATCATATAAAGACGTTAAACTCAGTCCTTCTTATTCCAACTCTCTAAAGTCTCATCTCTCTCTGTTTTTTGGTGTCTTGTCTCTTCTTCTTGAGAGCTTAAAAACAGAAATCCAAATGGCCATTGTCGATGTTGATGATTCATTCAAGAGACCAGGAAGTATACCTTTCAGCTGGGAGATCCGACCCGGTGTACCCAAGACCCGAATTTCTCAACCCGGTAACACCACTACTCCTTTTCTTCACCCTCTAAAGAAGCTATCCCCTCTCCGGTTAAAACCATTGTCACACTCTCAGCCGCTTTACCCGCCGGCGTTATCTCCGCCGTCGTCTTCTTTCATCTCCAACTCAAAAAGCCGTCCTTTATCTCCTCTCACTTCTTTTTCTACTACCCCATCGAAGCTCAAGCCACCACCAACGCCGTCGTCGCCTTCTGTATTCTACTCCCCTGGACCTTCTTTCCGATCATCTCCGCGAGCTTTCTCGGAACGGTGGCAGCCCCAACGCCCGAACCGAATCCGACCCGGATCCGAACCCGAACCCGAACAAAGCTCCGATTTTTCCGTTGCCGGATTCGGGTGTTTCCCGTCGCCTAAGTTTAGGCTGAGGAAGAACAAGAGCGGTGGTAGTAGTCGGAGAAAAAACCGGTTGAGATCGGAGAATGAATATTACTGCTCCGATATGGAGACGATGTCGCCGTGGACTGTTTCTAGCCGGAGATCGGTTTCACCAAGATGGGACTCTCCCAAGTCGTCCTTCTCTTCTCTCCGATTCTCACCACGAATCACCAACGAAGCTGAGTGGGTCGGGTTTGGGCTCTTTTGAGCACAGTTTTCAATTCAATGATATGGCTCGAGATCGGTTCTTTCTTTAGCCATCCGAACCAAGGAAAAAAGCTTGAATTGAATCGCTTAATTCAAATTAAAACAAAATCTTGGGCTATAAATGAGATTTTTATAAAGTTTAGGGTCCTATATTTAATGTAATTGGAGTTTTCACATCTTTGTAATATATAAAATTTGTGGATACCTAAAGACAAAATCCACAATTTTGAAGTTTTGAGTGCGGGAAGATATAAAATGTAGTAAAATTAATTTTTTCTTATACAGTATTAGAATCATCTTATTTTGATTAAAAAGAGAACTTTCTAACCAAATATTTATTTTTCTTCTCCAAGCTAATTTGAACTACAGAAAAAAAAAAATAATAATACAAAACAAATTTCTACTAGTAATTAAAAACTTAGAAATTAAAAGTGAGGGTCGAAATCGATCAATTTAAAAGTATGAGGCAAAATGGAAATATTTTAAAAAGTTCGGAGATATGTGTTGCTGAGTTTGTTAACGAAACTCGAAGTAGCAGCCAAGTAGGAGGAGACAATGAAACCGTCGCAATGCAACCGCGTTATCGATCAGCTCATCGCCGCCATGATTCAGAACCGTCCATTCGACGCCGTTCTCGCTTCTTCAACGGTGGCGAATCCATGGTCTCAGCAGCTCGTCTCCGATGTTCTCCGCTCAATCCCAAGATTCTTCTTCATCTCCCCACGATCCATCGGTCGGCAAAAGGGTTTTCGTCACCGGTCACCGTTAAAGCAGAGAAACCTCCGTGAAGAATCGCAACGACGCCGTTCCGAAGTCCTTGTTCTAGGTCCCGCCGCATATATGGATCCTAAGAAAGTTTCACTCGGGTTGCAGAAAGCTATGGAGTTCTTCTTTTGGATCGAAACCCATTTCGGGTTTGATCATAATGAGGTCACTGGTAGAGATATGGCTTGTCTATTGGCTAAAGGCAACGACTTTACGGGTCTCTGGGATTTTCTCCGGCAAGTCTCTAGAAGAGAGAACGGGAAAAATGTGGTTACCACAGCGTCTGTAACGTGTTTGATGAAATGCCTAGGAGAAGAAGGTTTTGTGAAAGAGGCGTTAGCTACGTTTTATAGGATGAAGGAGTATCATTGCAAACCTGATGTTTATGCTTACAATACAATCATCAATGCTCTTTGTCGAGTTGCGAATTTCAAAAAAGCTCGATTCTTGTTGGATCAGATGCAGTTACCGGGTTTTAGATACCCACCAGACATCTATACCTACACTATTTTAATAAGCTCCTACTGTAGATATGGAATGCAGACCGGGTGTAGAAAGGCTATAAGGAGAAGGATGTGGGAAGCTAATCGAATGTTTAGGGAAATGCTGTTCAGAGGGTTTGTACCTGATGTGGTGACTTACAATTGTTTGATCGATGGATGTTGCAAAACGAATCGTATTGGTCGGGCTTTGGAGCTGTTTGAAGATATGAAGAAGAGAGGATGTGTTCCGAACCAGGTGACTTATAATTCTTTTATAAGGTATTATAGTGTTACTAATGAGATAGAACGGGCAATTGAGATGATGAGGACAATGAAGAAGATGGATCATGGTGTACCTGGTTCAAGCACGTACACGCCGCTAATACACGCTCTTGTTGAGACCAGGAGAGCTGCCGAGGCTCGGGATTTGGTGGTGGAGATGGTGGAGGCTGGGGTGGTTCCAAGAGAGTATACATATAAGTTGGTGTTGGATGCTCTGTCTTCTGAAGGAATGGCGGATACACTTGATGAAGAGCTGCATAAGAGAATGAGAGAAGGAATAGAAGAGAGATGTAGAAGAGTCATGAGGATCAAACCAGTCATGGCTCGAAAAGAGATTGTCGGAAAACCGGATTTTCACGAGATTGAAGTTTATGAAAATTCTGCAATAGAGGAAATCTGACATTCTCAGATTTTCATGGCTTTCAATGATGCATTAGATAGTTTGATTGAAACACTAATTGTAGACCTGGTTTAAGTAGCCACAGGAAGATCTAACTGATTAACTGACTAGATAGAGGCTGAGTCAACAACTGCACCGGTTTGAGAGCTATTCAGATGTTTCCTACGTAGATCAAACCTTGTATTGTGCTTTTGTAATATTTCATTAATACATTTGTTACTTCTTCACAATAAGAAACAGAAAGAGAAGAAAACAAATAAGAGAATTCTATACTAAAGAATTGGACTCTCATGAGCATTGAGCATGAACCAGCAGGGATTTAACAGCGTGTGGACATGAATCACCTCCAAATGTTTTGCTCCATACTGGAACAGAGCACCTACTCTTGTTCAGACAAGCCTACATACATTTACAAGAAACTCTTATTTGAGCTTTATGATTTCAGTAAGAAGGCAGAATTCACAGGGATGATAGTGTTACCTTCTGAATAACTGCCAAAGATTTGGGTGAGTGACAGCTTCCAACAGAATAGCTCCAACAATTTCCATTTGGAGTACCAAAGCTTGCAAACAATACCTTCGAAATTTTCCTGCCATTAGGACACTGGAGCTGAACCTTAGGCCTCTTATCATACTGGTGTTTTAGATGTCTCTGTTTTTTCCGGTTGTGGCCTGTTCTTCTCTGAGAAATCACAGGAGAAGGATGTGAACTGGAGACATGACCACAGACTTCGGTGACTGATACTGTGTCTATAGTTACACCAAGAGGATTCCCTTCTCTTTCTTCTTCCAAAATGACTAGTAAGTTACTACTGGGTTTAAGAAAAGATCGCGGTATATGATACCTAAAAAGAGGAGAACATGGCTTCAAAGAATAACATTTAATTCATTACCAAGATAATTCAAATAGGAGAGTGAACAGATATCCTCCTACCATATCTGAGAAGGGTTCCCTTTGGAAGTATGAAAGGAGACCCAGTACCGACCAATACTCTGGCCATTCACCCAAGCTTCTCCTTTTCCCATTGATCCTAAGTTCAAGGCCACCGGATCCGTCCCCTCTGGTGTGTCAAATGCGGCCTATAGAAATAAAATATCTCAGAGATTGAAGTTTTGAGTAATAATATATTGGTCACTAGTACTATGTTACTAATTTGTTGTTCTACCTTGTACCAAGTTAGAGGCTGACTTTTGGAGTCTCTGTACTTTCTCCACTGAACTTTTGCCGCCCCATTTTCTGTGTAAACATGAAATTTCTCCCCTTGCAGCCCAACCTCCACAACGATATTGAGCCAGTATCAGTTAACATGAAGGAGATAATTAAGTTCTGTTGAAGTATAAAACTCAGAATTTTTTTTACCTGATATCCCCAACTATAGTTGTTGAAGTACAGTGAATGTTTTCCATTCCAAATCTTTACGCTC
>NC_025691.1:25381908-25415470 GCF_000633955.1 Camelina sativa
GCAAAATGGAAATATTTTAAAAAGTTCGGAGATATGTGTTGCTGAGTTTGTTAACGAAACTCGAAGTAGCAGCCAAGTAGGAGGAGACAATGAAACCGTCGCAATGCAACCGCGTTATCGATCAGCTCATCGCCGCCATGATTCAGAACCGTCCAT
Source organism: Camelina sativa (assembly GCF_000633955.1). Lineage (NCBI taxonomy): Eukaryota > Viridiplantae > Streptophyta > Magnoliopsida > Brassicales > Brassicaceae > Camelina > Camelina sativa. The sequence continues at coordinate 25,382,065 of NC_025691.1, forward strand.
TCGACGCCGTTCTCGCTTCTTCAACGGTGGCGAATCCATGGTCTCAGCAGCTCGTCTCCGATGTTCTCCGCTCAATCCCAAGATTCTTCTTCATCTCCCCACGATCCATCGGTCGGCAAAAGGGTTTTCGTCACCGGTCACCGTTAAAGCAGAGAAACCTCCGTGAAGAATCGCAACGACGCCGTTCCGAAGTCCTTGTTCTAGGTCCCGCCGCATATATGGATCCTAAGAAAGTTTCACTCGGGTTGCAGAAAGCTATGGAGTTCTTCTTTTGGATCGAAACCCATTTCGGGTTTGATCATAATGAGGTCACTGGTAGAGATATGGCTTGTCTATTGGCTAAAGGCAACGACTTTACGGGTCTCTGGGATTTTCTCCGGCAAGTCTCTAGAAGAGAGAACGGGAAAAATGTGGTTACCACAGCGTCTGTAACGTGTTTGATGAAATGCCTAGGAGAAGAAGGTTTTGTGAAAGAGGCGTTAGCTACGTTTTATAGGATGAAGGAGTATCATTGCAAACCTGATGTTTATGCTTACAATACAATCATCAATGCTCTTTGTCGAGTTGCGAATTTCAAAAAAGCTCGATTCTTGTTGGATCAGATGCAGTTACCGGGTTTTAGATACCCACCAGACATCTATACCTACACTATTTTAATAAGCTCCTACTGTAGATATGGAATGCAGACCGGGTGTAGAAAGGCTATAAGGAGAAGGATGTGGGAAGCTAATCGAATGTTTAGGGAAATGCTGTTCAGAGGGTTTGTACCTGATGTGGTGACTTACAATTGTTTGATCGATGGATGTTGCAAAACGAATCGTATTGGTCGGGCTTTGGAGCTGTTTGAAGATATGAAGAAGAGAGGATGTGTTCCGAACCAGGTGACTTATAATTCTTTTATAAGGTATTATAGTGTTACTAATGAGATAGAACGGGCAATTGAGATGATGAGGACAATGAAGAAGATGGATCATGGTGTACCTGGTTCAAGCACGTACACGCCGCTAATACACGCTCTTGTTGAGACCAGGAGAGCTGCCGAGGCTCGGGATTTGGTGGTGGAGATGGTGGAGGCTGGGGTGGTTCCAAGAGAGTATACATATAAGTTGGTGTTGGATGCTCTGTCTTCTGAAGGAATGGCGGATACACTTGATGAAGAGCTGCATAAGAGAATGAGAGAAGGAATAGAAGAGAGATGTAGAAGAGTCATGAGGATCAAACCAGTCATGGCTCGAAAAGAGATTGTCGGAAAACCGGATTTTCACGAGATTGAAGTTTATGAAAATTCTGCAATAGAGGAAATCTGACATTCTCAGATTTTCATGGCTTTCAATGATGCATTAGATAGTTTGATTGAAACACTAATTGTAGACCTGGTTTAAGTAGCCACAGGAAGATCTAACTGATTAACTGACTAGATAGAGGCTGAGTCAACAACTGCACCGGTTTGAGAGCTATTCAGATGTTTCCTACGTAGATCAAACCTTGTATTGTGCTTTTGTAATATTTCATTAATACATTTGTTACTTCTTCACAATAAGAAACAGAAAGAGAAGAAAACAAATAAGAGAATTCTATACTAAAGAATTGGACTCTCATGAGCATTGAGCATGAACCAGCAGGGATTTAACAGCGTGTGGACATGAATCACCTCCAAATGTTTTGCTCCATACTGGAACAGAGCACCTACTCTTGTTCAGACAAGCCTACATACATTTACAAGAAACTCTTATTTGAGCTTTATGATTTCAGTAAGAAGGCAGAATTCACAGGGATGATAGTGTTACCTTCTGAATAACTGCCAAAGATTTGGGTGAGTGACAGCTTCCAACAGAATAGCTCCAACAATTTCCATTTGGAGTACCAAAGCTTGCAAACAATACCTTCGAAATTTTCCTGCCATTAGGACACTGGAGCTGAACCTTAGGCCTCTTATCATACTGGTGTTTTAGATGTCTCTGTTTTTTCCGGTTGTGGCCTGTTCTTCTCTGAGAAATCACAGGAGAAGGATGTGAACTGGAGACATGACCACAGACTTCGGTGACTGATACTGTGTCTATAGTTACACCAAGAGGATTCCCTTCTCTTTCTTCTTCCAAAATGACTAGTAAGTTACTACTGGGTTTAAGAAAAGATCGCGGTATATGATACCTAAAAAGAGGAGAACATGGCTTCAAAGAATAACATTTAATTCATTACCAAGATAATTCAAATAGGAGAGTGAACAGATATCCTCCTACCATATCTGAGAAGGGTTCCCTTTGGAAGTATGAAAGGAGACCCAGTACCGACCAATACTCTGGCCATTCACCCAAGCTTCTCCTTTTCCCATTGATCCTAAGTTCAAGGCCACCGGATCCGTCCCCTCTGGTGTGTCAAATGCGGCCTATAGAAATAAAATATCTCAGAGATTGAAGTTTTGAGTAATAATATATTGGTCACTAGTACTATGTTACTAATTTGTTGTTCTACCTTGTACCAAGTTAGAGGCTGACTTTTGGAGTCTCTGTACTTTCTCCACTGAACTTTTGCCGCCCCATTTTCTGTGTAAACATGAAATTTCTCCCCTTGCAGCCCAACCTCCACAACGATATTGAGCCAGTATCAGTTAACATGAAGGAGATAATTAAGTTCTGTTGAAGTATAAAACTCAGAATTTTTTTTACCTGATATCCCCAACTATAGTTGTTGAAGTACAGTGAATGTTTTCCATTCCAAATCTTTACGCTCCGTGATCCAACGGCTCTCCTTTCTAAATGTGCCCCTGAATTCTGTGTTCCAAAGAGAGACGGCGTCAGAAACAATGCACTCCATATGGTTTTTTGATATTTGCTACAAATACTGATCTAGAAGTACTCTGTTTGGAGGAAATTGAAGAAGTTCATGAGCAAAGATTGGGGCTCACCGGTAACCCTACCATTACGCTGAGTAATGCGATGTTATTTGTGCCATTATTCAATGACACATTTTTCTCTAGCAAAAATCTATGCGCTTTGAAAGTTCCGTGCGTAGAACCTACAGAGAACTCAAACTTAGAAGCATTTAACTTTTATGATGCCATAAAACCTTTAACTTTGAGTAGGATTCAACGGTAAAAAGGCATACCTATGAACTTCCCATTAACAAAGCCGTGTAGAACATGTCCAAGATGATTGACTTTAAGAACTGATTGAGCTCCTTCAGGTTGCTGAAACCTTTATTCCCAGAGAAACATTATAACTTGGAATATCCAACACAGAATATACTACTTATATATCTTGACTAATGCTGTATATCTTACGGGATATAACTGGCTTTACCTAGTTGTTTGCCACAGATAGTCGGAGGTATCCTGTGTTGTATTCATGTGCTCAAGTAAAGACTCTGACAGTATTAACGTTTCACTGAAACTTGGGACATTTTCTGTAAACTCCTCCCACATGTGAGAAGAAGACAACTTTTGTCTTGGTTCCCTTGTTCTGGTGCTGTACTGCGCATTGACCTGTCCACACCACAAAATACAAATGAATGCATCACAAGAAATTTGCATTTATAATAAATCTTGACGTATGAGCTTACCTTGGCAGTGTTGAAGGCTACATTCTTGCAGTCTGGCAAGACACTTATAGATTTTGGAGACAAGAGATATGAAGAATTACGAAACTGCACAGTAGCTTCGCATTCGTCTTGATTCACAAGTAAGGCAGCGCATAGGTTTGCCTTCTTCCCAAACACAAAGGCCTGTTAAATAAGACATAAAGATCACTATTCCAATATTGTTCATGATATCAAACAGGAGAAGATACTGTTGGTTGGAATGTACTTACAGTTTGTAGCTTTCCCAATGATATTGTAGTTTGCAGTCCAGAAAGTAAAGGCTTTTCACACAACTTAACTGCAGCATGTAATTCCTTTAGGTGTCCCCATTTTGGTTGCCTAAGTAATCCTGCAGCATGTAATTCTTTTAGGTGTCACCAACCATGTATGTTTTACTTTCATCAAGTGTGAATGGCTTGAAAAATTACCGTATTCATCAAGTGGAGCCTGATCATAATAACTGGTGATCACAAACTGTGAAGCATTTCTCCCGAAGTTTGTTCCTCCATGATACTAGAATAAGATATAGTGTCAAATCAGTATTACTCTTGCTTCTATTATATATAGTAGAGATTTTCAAAGAAAAAGAGAGTGAGACTGGAAATAGTACCATGTAGTAGTTTACAAAACTTCCGTTCTTAGCTATGAATAGAGCGACCTGAAATGCTATATCCTCAGCTGACCTTATCAGTGGTTCCTCGCCATATGTTTGATAACTATACAAAGGGAGCAGCTGAAAGTTAATTACATATTTGGGAACTGGAAAGCAAACAGCAATGTAGTGAATTCGAATTGGAGACCATACAAACTCGTCCAGTTCTCAGTCCATATTGCAGGTTTGTTTGGTGAATTGGGTCCTTTGAATGTTTCTCCACATTTCCTCCCATTGCAAGCATTAATCTGATGCAACACAGAAACCACAAGATAGCTAAAAAATGGAAGATGAGCCGCAATGCAGAACAAACGTATATAAAAACTAACCACAGTGTCAGGGGCATCATCTTGCTTGCACATGACCCATGGCACTCCTGTCTCAAGCTCCACAGCCATTTCTGCTGCCCATTTGACATATGATTTCCCATCTTGTCGAAAAGCTCTAGCTATCATCCCATACTCGTTCTCAATCTGTTTTTGCATACATAACTCTGAGATCACAGGAAAACAAACAACTTCGAAGGAAACATAAATGAAAAACACAAAAGCAAAATGTAAAGACCTGTGAGAGTATGATCGGTCCTCCTTGGGAAGCATACAACTTCTCCGATTTCATCAGCTTAACAATCATTTGTGCATATCTCTTCATGTGATACTGCAAATAAAAATGTTATCTTCTATAAAAGAAACCATGGAAGTATGTATGATGTATACAAGCCATTTGAGTTCAGTAAAATGTTAATACCTTGAAAGGCTCATTATCTGTCCTAAAGACAATCCCTTTGACATTATGCAACCAGAAAGGCAAACCCCTGCAAATGTGTTTATTGTAAAACCCTAAAAACTCCACGAAACATAGTATATGAACGAGAGATCTAATGGCCAAATTAAAGAAGAAGAAGATTATACCCATAAGACCATTCACCCTGGATAAAAGGTCCAATCCGAAGACAGACATATAAGCCGTGCGCTTGTACTTCCTTGATGAACTTCACGATATCACGTCGTCCACTGAAATCGAACTGCAGATATGATCACAATATACATCAATCGCATAATACCTTCATTAAATTAGTCTATCTAAATATATGGGGTAGAGAGAGAGAGAGAGAGAGAGGAGAGAGAGTAAACGAACCTGTCCTTGTTGCGGCTCGTGAATGTTCCAGAACACATAAGTGTCTATTACATCTAATCCTCCTGATTTTGCCTTTGCTATCAAAGACGGCCACATCTGCAAGTTCCGACTTCCATTAATACTTTGCCGACGAAGAAGAAGCGATCCCGCCAAATCATTAAGGCATATACGATTTAATAGGAGATTTTAGTAATTTCAGAATATTTGGGGCCGAATAAGAATATATCAGTAATAAGAGTACTCAATCTCGAAAATTGAACAAAGTTATAAACGGCCTAGTAGCCCAATGAAAAATTGGAAAAGACGATCTTATCCTCTTTCTCTCTCTCTGCGCTCTGACGGCTCATGTATTTCGTCTTCGAAACCTGCCCGCAGACTTTAGTGTGCTAATTCACGTGACTGATCGGCGCGTTTTCGCCGGGAAATTTGAAGAGATTAAACTCCGACGGCGTTACAAAACGGATACAAAGTTGGAGACGGCGAGAGAGAGAGAGAGAGAGAATACCTGAGGAGTGCTGCGAGTATAATGGATGGAGCCGGAGAAAAGGATCTTATGTTTGCCGTCGATGATCAACGATCGCCCGTCGTAGGTTACGTTCGCGGCGTCTCCGGTCATTTCTTATGTAAACAAAACACTGACGTTTGATGATTCTACAGAGTTTTTATAGTTACTTCAGCGTGACACTGCAGCAGAATCTCAATAAAGGTTCTTTTTTTTATTTTCCTTTTAAATCCCGGTTTAATTAATATGATGACAGTTAAATTATAAAGGTAAATCGTAAAATTAAAATTAAAAAAAAGATGACGTGTGATCTGAAAGCCCAAAAATGCCGAGGCCCATCAATAAGAACCGGGTTTTGTGTGTTTACCGCATAAAGAGCCGGTTTTAAATGGGTTTGACTGAATCCGGGTCATGGTCGAACCGGTTGACGTCGATCACCATCCATTCTGGTGGGTTGAAGGAAGAAGAGTCGTCGTCGTCAAAGTCAAACCTGTTATAAACGCACGTGTTGCACGTGAGAAATTTCCCGCACAAAAATCGTACTCTTTTCGTCTTCTTCCCCAAATCTGGGGGATTCTGGGATTGGAATCCATGGATCGTGCTTTAACTTCCCGTTTTGATACTGCCTCCTCTACTCTCTCCCCTTTCCGATTCCGACATAGGAGTTCTTTAGCCATCACTCGACGATTGGCGCCGGCGGCGATTGTTTGCGCGAAACGATCTCCGATCGATGGAGTGAGCGACGAGCTGAATCTGATCGCTTCACAGAACTTAGATCAAGCTCCTGCACGAAGACTAGCCCGTTCTGCTTTTGTTGACTTTCAGCTTCAGCTCGATCACTGCTTGTTCAAGGTTGCATTGACTCTTTCTCTACTTTATAGCAAAAAATCTAAATATCATATCCTTTCTAATCAATCTGAATCTGGTGACAGGAAGCTCCGATTGGGATCAGAACAGAGGAGGTAAGCGCAGTGATTTTTTTTTTGTTTATTTTAGCTTTGTGCTTGTCTGTTACAATTGTCAAACTAGTTGTTTGATGTATAACGATAGTGGTATGAGAGAAATTGGAAAGGGGAAGAAATTTTCTGCAAGAGTTGGTTGCCCAAATCTGGTGACGAAATCAAAGCTTCGGTGTGTTTTTGTCATGGCTATGGAAGCACTTGCACTTTCTTCTTCGATGGTTCGTTTGATATCTCTTTACTTATATCATTAGTTGGAAAGGCTCTTGTTTTGTTTATATGTAAGAATTTTTATTTATGGTTTTTTTTTCACAGGTATAGCAAAGCAAATAGCAGGTTCAGGTTATGGAGTTTATGCTGTAGACCATCCTGGTTTTGGTCTCTCGGATGGTTTACATGGTCACATTCCAAGTTTTGATGACTTAGCTGGAAATTGTATTGAACAGTTCTCCAAAATGAAAGGTATTGTACCTGTTATTTCTTTTGTGTCGGATCTTGCTTTTTTTTTCTTTTTTTTTTACTTTTAGTTTGTTTGATTTTTAGGGAGACCTGAATTGAGAAACTTGCCCCGGTTCCTGCTTGGACAGTCAATGGGAGGAGCTGTTGCCTTGAAAATTCATCTGAAAGAACCTCAAGCTTGGGATGGTCTTATCCTTGTTGCTCCAATGTGTAAGGTAAATCCAATCCCTGCATAACCTTCTTATGTTTTTGCCTCTAGTGCTAGGATGTAATTGAGTTCTGGAGAGTTTGTTACTAAAATCAACTAATAGAAATATTTGTATTCACATATTGCATCTGGTTAGTTCATGTTTGAAATACCTGACTGACCTTGAGTTGTCTCAAGATTTCAGAAGATGTAAAACCTTCTCCGCTAGTCTTGAAGACGTTAATCTTGATGTCGACACTATTTCCCAAAGCAAAGCTCTTTCCAAAGAAAGACTTGAGCGAGCTGTTTTTCAGAGACCCGAGTAAAAGAAAATTGGTACTTTCTCATAGATATTTCAATGCAACACTTTCTGAAGCATTTTTGCTGACCTCCTACTTCGATGTTTTTCTTCTCTGTGGATTCAGTGCGAGTATGATGTGATATGCTACGATGATCAGACGCGTTTGAAAACCGCTGTTGAACTTCTAAATGCGACAAGAGACATTGAGATGCAAGTTGACAAGGTTAGTTGTGGAACAAACCAAAGAAATAAAGTAAAGCTCTTAATCACAGACAGGCGCATCTCTAATAACTTCTGTCTTTTTCTATGTTGCAGGTCTCGTTGCCACTGTTGATACTTCATGGAGACGCTGATAAAGTCACAGATCCCACAGTGAGCAAATTCCTTCACGACAATGCAATCAGCCAAGACAAGACTCTAAAACTCTATCCAGGGGGCTACCATTGCATTCTAGAAGGTGATACAGACGAAAATATTTTCACCGTAATCAACGACATAGTTGCTTGGCTCGATGCCCGCGTTGCTCCAAAGTAAAGTTAGATATTATATCTCCACGATCCTATGTGTTTATATAACTGTCTTCTGAAAACTGTAGAGGCTTTGCGATTAATAACATACGGAAAAAAATAAAAGTCTGTGGCTTATACATTGAAACACAACATTGGCCCTTTCTTGCTTAGCTAGTGCCTCTAGTGCTACATCAACCTCAGAATCAAATTGAGGACTGATGATTCTCTCATTTGAACGATGTCATTCCTACTACCGTGAGAGCAGATCGTTACACCTTCACTGTCCATATAAGTAGCGTTTGAGGATTTTAGAATTTTAGAATTTTAGAATTTTGGTTATCCTTCTAGAAAAATAACAAGAGAGTCAGTGACATTAAAAGAAAATTATGGTTTTGTTCTCTTATTAATGGGCCTCTCTATTATTAGGCTTCAAAATAACTTGTAGGAATTTGTATTTTGAAGCCCAATAATAGGGAGGCCCATTAATAAGAGAAACAAAAACAAAACAAAATCTCTAGATTTTCGTCCAAGCCACCCACCGTCGACTTTACTAAATTAGCTCCGTTCTTGCTCAGATTTCTTCTCCGTTAGGAAAACTCCCAAAGTTTCACTCTGTAAACCCTAATTTTTCCGATGTCGGTAAGTGTTCTCCTTCCCGAATTCTTCTTTCAATTTCGATACTTTTGTTTGTTTTTGCGCAATGATTATTGATACTGAACTATGGATTGGTGGTGATGCAGATCTTCGAGTACAATGGTAGTGCCGTCGTAGCTATGGTTGGGAAGAACTGTTTCGCTATAGCTAGTGATCGGAGGCTTGGTGTGCAGCTACAGACCATCGCTACCGATTTTCAGAGAATCTCCAAGATCCACGATCATCTCTTTATCGGACTTTCCGGTCTCGCTACCGATGTCCAGACATTGTAAACTCTCGTTACCGTTCCATCTTCATATATGTATACTCTTTTATCTTCTCTCCTCTACCCAGAACTTTAGGTTGAAATTACTAAATTGTCTTTTGGGAATGCTCAAGGTACCAGCGACTTGTATTTCGACATAAGCTATATCAGCTTAGGGAAGAAAGAGACATGAAGCCAGAAACTTTCGCTAGTCTTGTATCTGCTATTCTTTATGAGAAAAGGTTGGTGATAGTGAAATGTCTTCTCCCATTTGTAGCTAGTTAGTTCCTAGTTGACCTTAATCAAGCTGATTCCTTATAACTTCTTCTTTATTTCAGATTTGGTCCTTACTTGTGCCAACCTGTGATTGCTGGCTTGGGAGACGATAACAAACCTTTCATTTGTACAATGGATTCGATTGGAGCCAAGTATGCTCTACTTCCTTACTTTGCTGAGTGACGTCTCCTATGATTTTTAATGTCATTTAATTTGGTTACTCAATGAGTGTTAATCCTGAAACTTGCTAGGTGACCTAAATGGTTGTTAATTGGTATTCTGGTTTTAGTTGGAATATTGTTCTGGTCGTTTGTATGTCATATGAGTGGACTTATTTTACACGTCTTGAGCTGTTTCAAATATGAGTTCTGCAATAGTTGAGAGTCTACTGAACATGATAGCTGCAAATTTGCAATCGCGTGCATGCCTTGATAGTTGTCTTCTCTAAATGCAGGGAGTTAGCAAAAGATTTTGTTGTCTCTGGAACTGCTTCAGAATCGTTATATGGTGCCTGTGAAGCTATGTTCAAACCAGATATGGTATGTGCCGTTAAAAAAAAAAACTACTTGCTTTGTTATTACTAGATCACTGAAAACGCAAATTTTCTATTGCTAAGATCACTGGAACACTTGTTAAAACCCTTCTTGTGTAAGAATTCTATTGTAGAATCTAGATTTTTGATAGAATAATTTGTGTGCATAATGCTGGTTATAGATGACAGAACTCCGATAGATTCCTCTTGGATATCTTCATTTGGCTTGGATCCAAATTCACTCATGTTTGAGTTATACTGCTATGACTTTCCTGCTATAATTAAAATCGCATCTTTGTAAGAAGTGCATTGTAACAGACTCTTTTAAATTCAAAAGCATATCATAACTCGACGCAAATAAATTGATTTTCAGGAAGCTGAGGAATTGTTTGAGACAATTTCACAAGCACTTCTCTCTTCAGTTGACCGTGATTGTCTTAGTGGATGGGGTGGACATGTCTACGTTGTGTAAGTTTTGTTCTCCTATCATCTTCTTGTTTTCACATCTTGCGGCATCTACACTTGCTTCTATTGAAATGTATTATATAGATAGATAGTAACATACTTTAATGGTGACGTTATTCAGAACGCCAGATGAGATCAAGGAGAAAATTCTCAAGGGAAGGATGGATTGATCTGAAATCACATATCCACCTTTGTCCCAAGTTCAGTTTTACCTCTCTATTTGGTTCAGTAGAAGAACTCTCTCGTCTCATAGTAACTGTGTCTTCGCTGATACTGCATATTTTGGGTTCCTTCTTTTGGATGTTTAATTTGCAATTGATAGAGTTAGAAGAAAATGAAGACTAACACTTGTTGTCTTGTTCCGACACTCGACCATGCAATGTACCTTGTTTCTGGTTAAAATGTGTACCCTCCACAAATTTGGGTGCTTTTTGTTAAAGTAATAGATTTTAGGGGAAAGCTTGTCTCATTCATTAGACATAATAGAGTATATATAGGTGATATAACTTGGTGAACAAGCATTAGGTTTTAACCTAATGGACTTCTAATGGGCTTCTAATGGGCATCCACTAATTATACATAACACTCCCCCTTGGATGTCCATTGTAAATGCGCGTAAGATGCTGCCTCGTTAAAAATCTTACCAGGAAAACCCAATGAGAAAAACCATGGTTAAGGGAAAAAGAGTGCAACACGCATTTATTCCCCTTCTTAAGTACATCACTTGAAATCTTCGAAATGTCACAATCTAATATGATGAAGTAACTTCTTGAAAGTAGTGGTTGGAAACGCCTTGGTAAATGGTTCACCAAATCTTCATTTGAACGAATCTGTAGTGAACGTGTATCGCCATTTTTCTATTGGTTATGGATCTCACAAGTGACTCATCTTTATCATTATCTTTGTTTCTCACAATCTCATCAAAGACTTTGAAGATGATAGTCTTTCACCATTGGAATCATAATATTCCTTCTTAGGAGTTTATCTTTCGTGTGTTCTTTTGTTGTCTCGTTAAAAACCTTTCAAGGAAAAACCCAATGGGATAAAAACCATGATAAAGAAAAAAGAGTACAACCACGCTTATGATCATATTTCTCCCCCTGAAAGCATCATCTTCAGGTTAAGCATTATGATCATATATATCATCTTTCCTGAACTGTTATAAACAGCGCTTTCAGGTACAAACTCATATGATCATCATATATTCTACTGGGTCATTGAACTTCAAGTCATTTAAACCCCTTTCATATAGAAGATCTATTTGAACTTAAGCCCAAATATTCTATTACAAACAATCTTCCAAACAATCTTATACATAGAGTTATTCATAATCTCCTTGTAAAACTTTCTCTTTCAACTCTTCTTCTTATTATGGTACTACATGACTATTTTTCTATGTAAGATGATGTAAGCATCCTGAGATAACATTTCTTTCATCAGATGCCAAATCTGTTACCTCAATAAATTTCATGAAATATATGCTCTTATACAATCTGATTTCTCCGTCTTTCAGGAGTAATATTTCATCACTGATTATTTCTCCATATATTCCTTAGTATATGAAATCTCTACTGGAGATCAGATAATCTTTTCATGATCAACATATTTCGCACTTGTTCTTGTACCTTTCTTTTAACAAGAACCACTTGTAAGTGCTGAAAAGACAAGAGACACATATAATTTTTCTTTTAACGAGGTTCAACAAATGCCTACATCCTCAAACTTTCTTGAAAATACTTCTTGAACACAATTACAATGAGTGTTCAATCTCGGATTTACATAACCCTAAGATATTCACTTAGCTTGTTCCCAATTTATTTTCAACCCACTATGAGATCACTAAGATCAACAACAATGATCTACAAACAGGATTCTCTCATAGAGATGAACTTTCACCCTTTTCTCTCCAAAGGTGTCCAAAGGTATCAAGACTTTTTCTTGCTTTTATAATATTCTCGAAAACTATAAGATGTTGCTTCTAGAAATATAATTAGCAAGATAATTACTTTAAGGGATATCTCTTATAGTTTGAAAACCTTCTAAATAGACTAAATCAAGTCTTGCCTTATTTTCAAACTCATAAGGGATCTACACAGTTGCTTCCACCATACGAGAGTGCATTTCTCATAATAAATATCAAGTATTTATGAGAATCATTGTACTTCTACACGGACTTTATTTCTCATACAGATCCACTTATGTCCCACTCATTTTAAACTTTCACGTGTAAGGACTACAAGTCCAAATATTATCTCTTCAAGAGAATTGAACTATTTCATAGATATTTCTTTCAATGATTAACCAATCATTCTTTGTGTACACTTTTCAATAAAACGTTTCTATTAACCGCGGTTTATGATCCTCGATTTTCATCAATAACATCATCAACTACAACATTACATGCAAACATATTACGACGTCAATTTGCTTATTGGTTCCTTTTCATTCTAGACATGACTCAACTTATTGAGATTTATTTTCATTATGATTCTCAGGTACCTGAATCTCTTTTTTTTACTCATGTCTACATTTCTTCTAGAGATTTTTCATTACTCTTTGCTTCCTCGGTGCCATATTAATTTATGCTCCTTTTTCTTTTCCGAGGATGCTTATATTTAGAACCATAAATCTATTGCACTTCATGCGATCTTTAGACTTACTAGTAGTTGATCATATCCTTCTAGGACATTAATTGGAGCACAACTGGTATATGAAAATTGTCACTCAAGGTCAGAAAATGGCTCTTGTGTGCCTTTAACATCTTTGCAAATTGCCAATAAATTATTTTTTCAATTTCTAGCGCACATTTCAAAGTACGAGGATCAAGATAATTTCTCTCAATATATTTCTTTACCAGCAGTTTATTTTCTCCCCTTCATGTTGGAAAGATTGACTCACTGAAATAACAGTCTTTGAATCTCGAGATATTCAATCATCAAGAGAGATCTATATCCAACATATTTTCAATATTCTTTCAAATCCCATTTTAATCATTGTGGTGGAGCAACTCAATATGTATAACACATTTAGATGGGATATATCTGGTTTCTGACCCAAACCAATAGTAATGGGGAGTACTCATGATTATTCGTTGGCCTGATGCAAACTTATTGACATATATAGTCATTTATGTCAATTACTTGGCATGGTTTCACCACCATTGTCAATTAACCAAATACTCTTGCAAACTCCATGTTGCTAGTTAATAACAAACATATATAGTGGATGATCAGTCCACAATATCTCTTTGTATACATACCAGAAAATTGACACTATCCAAATTCATAGAGTCGGTGAAAACCATATAATCGGCTTGCTTTGTAAGCAGCACATATAAAAAATCACTAAAAAAACTCTTTACGTTCTCTAATGAATCTTTTCAGAAATTTCTGATTATTTTTCGCATTACTATTGAACCGGAATGACTTAACCGGTCATGTCAAATAGTGAGAATTTTACAAAGCATTTTATCTCTAGATTATATACTATACGTACATATATTATGCATGTATTTATTATCTTAACGTTTATTGAAGTTGCATGCATGTAATTATGATATGTACAAGTATTATGCATGCATGCATAGTAGTTTAAATCAACTAAGCGTATGATCACTTTAGAAAAAGATTTAAATTAATCGATCATAAATAAGCAAATAAAATTAAGCTTTAGACATAAAAACCATGTTTGACATAAAATTAAAATTAAAAATTTGATAAAAATTGTTTCCATAAAATTCAACCATGTCTGAAATTCAATAACTTAGTACATAAAATCAGAAATAAAGATCATAGATAATAAATAGAAAGCCATCACTAAAATCCATGCAGAAACTCAAAAATACTTCTACTCTTCAAGCAAAGCAGAGGTGTCCATATGAGTAACACCATCATGACCAAAATCATCTTCGCCATCTTCAAACACAAAGTTTGTTTCCACCTTTTGCCCCTCTTGCTTTAGGGATTGTTGATAAAGATCAACAAGGTGTTTTGGTGTCCGACACCTCTTAGCCCAATGGTCATCTCCTCCACACCGGTGACAAACGCTTACATATGGCGCTGTCTCTTGTTTGTTACCGGACCACTTGTTCTTGAAAGAAGGGTTCTTAACTGATATTCCACGACCTCGACCATGTTCGTGTCGACGATCACGGCCGCGACCACGGCCGCGTTGATTTCCACTTCCACGACCAGGGTTCTTACCGAAAGATGCCGTGTTCGCTTCGGGAAGCGGTGCAGATCCAGTTGGACGCATACCATGATTTTGCAGCAGAAGCTGGTTTTGTTCTTCAGCCACAAGTAGGCATGAAATCAACTGGGAATACCTTGTAAACCCTTTTTCACGGTACTGTGTTTGTAACAACACATTGTTTGCATGGAAAGTAGAGAAAGTTATCTCTAACTTGTCCTCCTCCGTTACCTTTTCACCACATAATGCCAATTTGGAGGCAATTTGGTGCAACGCGGAGTTGTACTCACTTACAGACTTATAGTCTTGGAGTCTTAGCTGCGTCCAAGCATATCGGGCTCTTGGTAGAATCACCGTTTTTTGGTGTTCATACCTTTCTTTCAGATCGCTCCAAAGAACGACTGGATCTTCCACGGTCAAATACTCATTTTTTAGACTCTCGTGGAGGTGATGGCGAAGCAACGTCATTGCTTGTGCCTTCTTTTGCTCTTCTTCTTTGTTTCCATGGATGATCGTATCACCCAGCCCTTTGGATTTCAACCGAAACTTGGCATCAAGCGCCCATGCCAAGTAATTGTCTCCGGAGAGATCAAGGGCAGCAAAATCAAGGCTTGAGAGTTTCGACATGGTCACTATACATGATTAACACACAACACAAATTTAACTTAACTCAAAAGAAAATATTTAAACGTATGCATGATTATACACAAAGTACGTAGAAGCATATGAACGTGTGCATGTATCTATATACTAGTGCATGTAAGATATTATGTATCATATAATAATATTAATAATATGTATATATCAGATTACGTAATATGAGTACGTACGAGCGAATATATCAAAAATAATGATATGCATAAGTAATTTTATAAAACAAGTTTTATCATGTATCATATAGGTGAGTAATACTATTAAATAAACAATATAGAGAACATAAGATCACGAACACATATAATAAAATCACGAACATAAGATGCAGTATTATAGTAAAGCATCCTATGTTGCGATATGTATAGCAAACAAACCGTAATCATTGACTAATTAAACAATTGATTGTGTATAACTGTATATAAGATCAGAGCATGTGTACCAGAGACAAGAGATGAGAAACGTGCGAGATCTGGAGAGACAAGAGACGTTGGAGGCGGTGATGGCTGCTACTCAACTCGGCGGTTAGGGTTTATTTTTGTTTTTAAGACGGCTAGAGTTAAAGACTCGTGCTGATAACGTGTTATAACAAGAGAACAATTCTCGAAACCTCTTGTTATAACACTTTTGAAATTTTAACATTAAAAACTTTTTGTTGCTAATCATTTTAGATTAACGTGTCACCGAAATCAATTGATAAAGCAGCAACTAGCAACTGCCAATAAAAGATGATTTGGTTATCTATCATACAAAAACTACGAAATGAACATGATTTGGTTAACACTTAACACTAGTAGTCTAGTACTACAAATAGAAACGAATCAGACAATACTACAAATAGCAAGTCTACAAATAAACATCCAAAAGCATCAATTAACACCGACGATGGCTTATCACATCGTGAATAAGTAAGTCGCGTGTCCTGGTTCTGTGTATGGCATTAGATTGAGCTAGAGCGGCTAAATACGCATGGCAAACGCGTGAAAATATATGCAATGCCATGATTTATTAGAAAGCACACGTACGTGGCAGCCCCGGCTCATACCCATGGCGAGAGGGGCAATGGCCATGGGACAAAGTTTTTTTTTTTTAAATCATTAAGCTAATGGGGACCAGAAAAAAACAAAAAAAACAAAAATTTATGTTGAAAAGGGTCTTAAAACAATTGTATGCCTAGGGACAAATTTTGTTTTGAGACGGGGCTGGTACGTGGCATGTGCATCAGTTGTGGTCGTTACACGAATATAAAGTAAATCCTGCCGACCTGATTTTCCTCTCGGTGGGTGTTCGTTCTTATGTGTGTTCCGGCAATCATGAGCGATGATCGTAAATTCATGCATTTCATCATTTAATTATATAATTCGATGGACCATACACTTCCTGTGACGTGTCTACGCCTTCGGCCACTTTTGAGCTTTTTATCAAATTCAACCCACCAAAATGAAAAGCAGCAGAACTGACAAGGTGGCAAAGATCCAAGCGTTTACTATTTCAAATATTGTAAACGCTTGGATCTTTGACAACCAAACAAAAAAAAGGTTTAGATTATTTTTCATCCGAGGACAGACGTATTATTTATGTGCCATACGCATATATATCTTTTACCCTATAAACCACAAGTCATTTGTGTATAAGATCAAGCCACATCAGATTTTTTTTTTTATGAAAATAAATCAACAAAAACTTTTACACAATCGTATAGAAAGAAAAAAAGAAAAAACTGAACCAATTTAAAGTTTTACGAAAATGTAGAACCCTTGGCTACTATACGTATCATCTTCATAATTTTTTACCGACAATTTTTTTCTTTAAAAAGAAAAATCCACGATCTAGAGTTCTTTGTTTTCCATGATCCTCAAATAAGCTTCCCACTTTCATCACTTTCATCAACTCATTTTTTTCAAATCACCATATATATCACAATTCTCTTCTCAGTTTCACCAAACCACCACCACTAAATCTGCAAAAACTGAAGCTACTTTTACCAACATGACAATTTTCAATCACATCTCGGAACCGTTCTTTTTGCTTGACCGCTGAGCCCGAACATTAAAAAATCCCATTCCATCCTCACCGCCCTTGAAGCTTCCCACCATTTTCATTGTCTTCTTTCTTTATTCAGAAGGTGATTCTTTTGTTCACCCACACTTTCTTAAGGTAAATATAGAATCTGGTATTACTTTTGATTTGTAATTTTGAAAGTTGTTTTGTCAATTTAATTGCAGGTACGATTGTGGTTGTTTGCTACATGAAGCTTGATTTCACGTGGTGCATATGCTACAAATACATTTGAAGTTCTTCTTTGTTTTGGCGTTATTGGTGAGATAATAATGAATCGTAAAAGAAGTCATCATATATATATTGCTTGTGGATGATAAGTTGGAAAACATAATCCTAATTATTTATGTTTTTGTGGTGTAGATGATTCGGGAGTTTGTGTGAGTAAACAGTTTTATGTATAGGTAGCAGTAGCACCACAACTTTGAAAGAAAGAGAGGAAGCACCAGAGAAAATGGAGAGAAATGTGAAGATGAATAATATATATTATTTGATCACAAAACATCATAGTGTAAGTAACATTTATATTTTTGTTATTCATATACTTACACCAAAAATAAACAATTAAACAAACTGTTTTTACTTTTTAGTTTTTACTAACATTTTTAATGAGTCAACCAACAAATTATATTGTAAAGTACTTAAGGATATATTTACTATATTACAGATTTACTATATTACAAAGTAATAATTATTTATATATTATTTATAATCAGTGTTCAAGAAAGCGCTATACGATATCTACACGGTGACCCAACTCCTAGTGCCTAAAACGCTTAGTCGGAGCCTATATGGTTTTTAGGCGGTTTAGACGTTTACAACATAAAACATTATATATATAAAATTATATAAAAATATATGTCAGACCAATAAAAAAAATTGTAAATCATAAACAAAAGTAAGAAAATACATTTACTTAAACTATATTAACAACATATAAATGTTTATAATTACGTATACATATATAAAACTTAATAATTTAAATATATGTAGTTAAAAATCAAAAATAAATATTAAAATAAAATTTATGTAATTTTAAGCGGTTCAGACGGTCATCTAGGCGATCTAGGCGTCTGCTGAGCACTTAGCGCCTAGATAGCCACCTAGACCGCTTTCTTAAACAGTGTTTATAATCAAATGCTAATTCCGTTCATATGCACGCGACAAATACTAGTATATATATATTATTCATTCACTTTAGGTATGGGATAAACAAAGTAGCTAAACGTGGGTATTCATTCAAGTGCCACGCAAAGATATACTACATATTATAGCTAGTTACCGATGTCAATTTTAACCGATGACATAAACGTGACAGGACAAGAAGTTTCAACCTACTTACTGATGTCATTACCCATAGTCTTGTTAATATTTTTCTTTCATCATGTATATTACATGTTGCTAAGAGAAAATCAGGTTAATAACCCGACAAAGGTAACCTATCGTACCATGCCACTAGTTTAACAAAGTTGTCACTCAATGCAGTCCTATTGATTAACCTATTGGTTATTATATGAAACTGAAAACATGTAAATTTTTGATAAAAGATAACAATTATTATTATTAAAACGGAAAAATCACATTTTAAACTTTCAAAATGTCATTGAGTATCACTTTAAACCTTAAGATATTTTCACTAACACTATAAAGCCTTTAAAATGATTTCAATAACACTTTAAACCTTAAAACTAACTTTCTTGTTTGTACCACCACGAACGATGACGGAAAAATAATATCCGTCAACGTGAAATAGTTAAACTAAGCTGGTTTGATTTAAATACTTATTTAATTAATTTAATTTAATTATTTATGACGATTGATAAAAAAAAATAAAAATACATCAAAGCAAGAAAAAAATGAAGAATCAGAAGTAAGGTTAAAAAAATTGACAAATGTAAAATTGAAGACGATAATTTATTTAGAAGATTCATTGGTTTCCAATGAGAAGTCAATCGACTTGAATCAGAATCCAGTGTAGATGCATTTATTAAATGGATTAATAATGTGAAGAGTAACGCCGTAAAATTTTTATCTACAATGAAGATGAACATAAATTTATTTTTTATCTTTTTATTTATTTATAAAAACTAAAACTAATTAAAATTTAAATTAAACTAGCTTAGTTTAACTATTTCGCGTTGACGGATATTATTATTTCGTTATTTTTACAGCGGTACAAAAATGAAAGTTAGTTTTAAGGTTTAAATTATTAGTAAAATCATTTTAAAGGTTGAAAGTGTTAGTAAAATCATTTTAAAGGTTATAATGTTACTGTGTTAGTGAAATTCTCTCGACGTTTAAAGTGCTACCGAGTGATACTTTAAAAGTTTTTAAAAATCTTGTTAAAAAAGAACGTGTAAATTTTTGATAAAAGATAACAGTTTTAAAACAGAGAGGCTATTTAGTTGAGGCCATTTAAGAGAAACGAAACGACGCCGTGTGCGGGCAGCCCTAGGGTTAGTAGTAAGTTTGCGATCTTCTTCTTTCTTCGTGGCGTCTCTCTCAAGTCTTCGTCATTGAAAGAGCAAAAAGAAAAAAAAAACTCCGACTCGAACTGTGGCAAATAACGCGATCCGAATCCAGCCTCGATGTGTTGTTCCATAGTGAAGAAAGATCCTCCTTCGAAGCCGCCTCCGAACACGTACGGAGCTCCGGCCGGAAACTGCAAATCCACAAAGGGGATATCTATGGCGGTTGTTGACGCCAACGTCGTCATCGAAGGACGCCAGAGCTTAGCCAACTTGGCCGAAAAATTCCTAACCGTCCCTGAAGTAATACTCTCCGAGATTCGTGACCCTGAATCTCGCCGTCGTCTCGACTTGATCCCTTTCACTATCGAAACCATGGAACCTTCTCCTGAATCTATCACTAAAGGTACGTAAGCACAAGTCTGAGAGTTCGTTGTTCTGAATTCGTGGTACATAAATGCGCGTTTTCGAGCTCGTTATTTCGAATTTCTAATCTGGTGGAACTTTTTAGAAAACTTGGATCCATTTCGTGTTTTTTTTTTTTTTTTTTTTTTTTTTTTTTTTTTTTTTTTTTTTTTNAATTTTGCTAGAAGCATTGGTGAATTGCAATCTATCTCTGTTGTTGATCGCAAATTGATTGCTTTGACATACACGCTCGAGGCTCAGTTTCATGGGACGAAACATCTCAGAGATGTTCCTCTGCCGATTCAAACTGTTAGGGTACTTAAGAGGCTACCGGAGAAGGAATTACCTGGTTGGGGTGCCAATGTGGCTAACTTGGAGGAGTGGGAATCACTAGAAAACGAGACCGATGAGAAATCAAACGAGACCTCCAAAATCCTTCCGCTTAAAGACCTTGACATGAATATCCCTGAAGAGGAAGGTGACAGGAAGCAGAAGCCATACCCGCCCAAGCAAAAAGAGTTGAAGCTTGCGGGTAAGCTTTTAGTGCAAGGAATAGATGCGTCGCAGGGCGAATATGATGATGAAGCTACTGGTGGTGACTGGAGACCTGCCGTTTGTAAAAGTACTCACAGAAAGTTCCTTAGGAGAAAGGCCAAGTGGGAACATTACAATGCCTTGGCCGAGCAAGAAATCCAGCGTGATCTAGTAGCTGACAAAGCTGTTAACGTGACCCAGGGCACCACTGACCAGATGTCTAAAGACGCTGATGAAAAGTGTGCGAATGATGTGGATATGAGGTTGGAGCAAGATTCATTAAAGCCTCTCCCACAAGGGCCTGAGGACATGGTTGCCAAAGCTGATGTTGCCAGTGAGGCACCATCCATGTCAGATGATGGTAGCAGCAGCAGCAGCGAGCCGAGTTTGTCGTCGAGATCCTTTTCTGAGTCCAGTGTAGCTTGTATAACCGGAGACTATGCCATGCAAAATGTTATTCTTCAAATGGGTTTGCGTTTGCTTGCACCCGGAGGAATGCAAATTCGCCAACTAAACAGGTAAACCCTTTATTATTATATTAATCACATCTTCCTTTCAAGTTTCTTTAGCTGTGGAAGATGCCTTTCTTACACTTTATTGCGTTTGGATCTTCAAGGTGGGTCAAGAAATGCCATGCTTGCTACGCGGTAACTTCTCAAATGGGAAGACTCTTCTGTCCCAGGTGCGCTAATGGCAAAACTCTATGTATGGTACCGTTAACGGTACGCGAGAATGGTACCATCATAGCTGGGCCTCTGCCACGTATTAGACTTTGAGGGACCAAAGTAAGTTGAACCACCTGGTTCTTTTGTTAAAACAGAGCATCGAGTCATACTGTTACTCTGCTTTTCAACAGAATCCATCGTCTTCTTCTGTCTTTGTGCAGTTTTCGATACCAATGCCTATAGGTGGAAGGTACGGAATCACCAAGAATCTTGTTCTAAGGGAGGATCAGCTGCTTCTCGGTCCCCAGACCAAGAAAAAAGCAAGCAAACCGGTTAGTATGATTACAAACTCAAATCGATAGCTTTAATCGGAAGAAAAACACATTTGACTTTATTTATATTGTGTTGGTTTTCAGGGAGATGAGTATTTTACATCAGACGATGTGTTCATGAACCATCACAGTCAAAGAAATGCACCATTGCAGCCTCCTGTGACAAAAACTATGGCGATTCTGAGCCATAGACGGAACCCTAACGACAACCATTACTTTCGTTCTATGCACTGATCTTTTTCGTTATAGCTATCTATCCCTTTTTCATTGTTTTTTTTTTTTTTTTTGGGGTTGTCAAAGATTGTTGTCTTTCTTAAAAGTTCAAATTTGCCACTCTGAATTTGAGATCAATTTAAATTAAAGAAATGCACCATCATAGCAGTATAACTCAAACACGAGTGAATTTGGATCACCTCATTCCTAAGCCAAATGAAGATATCCAAGAGAAATCTATTGGAGTTCTGGTTCCTACCAGATCTAGATTCTACATTAGAATTCTTACACAAGAAGGGTTTTACCAAGAGTTCCAGTGATCTTAGCAATAGAAGAATTTGCGTGAATAAGTAAGTCGCGTGTCCTGGTCCTGTGTATGGCATTAGATTGAGCCAGAGCGGCTAAATACGCATGGCAAACGCGTGAAAATATATGCAATGCGATGATTTATTAGAAAGCACACGTACGTGGCATGTGTATCAGTTGTGGTCGTTACACGAATATAAAGTAAATCCTGCCGACCTGATTTTCCTCTCGGTGGGTGTTCGTTCTTATGTGTGTTCCGGCAATCATGAGCGATGATCGTAAATTCATGCATCTCATCATTTAATTATATAATTCGATGGACCATACACTTCCTCTGACGTGTCTACGCCTTCGGCCACTTTTGAGCTTTTTATCAAATTCAACCCACCAAAATGAATAGCGGCAGAACAAACAATGCGGCTCCAGGTGGCAAAGATCCAAGCGTTTACTATTTTAGGTGGCACAGGCGGCTCGAGATGACGTTACTTTGTGGACTCCATTGAAGACAATGACAGAGTTAAGTGGCATTAGCATAAGTTGATAACTATGTGATGCTTTCCTAAAAAGAAAAATTAAATAGCTGCGATTCTTCTTTTCGCCTTTAGTGTACGCTAAATCCTCGTTCTGTGCGTGCTAATGAAGAACGAAACTAAATTTATCTCTTGAATTTGATTGTAAAATTAATGTTATAGAACGATAGATGTTACTTAAATTCCACAATATTATGAAAAGCAAGGACTTTAGTATTGATCTCAAATGGAATAAGAGAATCATTACTTTTTAATTACGGCGGATATAATGTACGCTAAAGTGTGATAATACAAAAACTTTAATATAAAGATCGAAAAGAACAATAGAAAAGAACAATAGAAAAGCCTTGAAACCTCATGAAAAATCAATGAGGGTATACATACGGTCAACGTTGAGTCTCATTTGGGAAAGTACACGCGTGAGATGGAACGTGTCGATTCTTATCGCACTTTCCCAAAATTGACATGCCCTTCGGACCGCTACACTCCAAATAGTCGGACGTAAGCAATGACAAAACCTACCTACATTACCATTTGCCACGTGTCCCCTCTCAATCTACTACTACTTCAAAATGGATCCTCCACTATTCACATTTTTTTCTATTTTTGTTCAGATTCTCATTCCAAACAACTCTATTCCCCTGTATGGCCGCCAGGTGTCCACGTCGTTCGTCTTATATAGTCATCTCTCTTCATTGCTTCAGAAGTTTCAAACATCTTTCTGATTATTTCTTTGCTATAAACAAAGGAGGAACAATATATTAGAGGGGGACGAAGGTAAATTATGATGAAACTTGGGGCCGATTTGCAATTTCCACCTGGATTTAGATTTCATCCGACGGATGAAGAGCTCGTACTCATGTATCTCTGTCGTAAATGCGCGTCGCAGCCGATCCCAGCACCGATTATCACCGAACTCGATTTGTACAGATATGATCCTTGGGACCTTCCCGGTACGTTTCTTTCCTTTTTTTAAAACACACTTCTATACAATTAACCATGTTATAATTTTAACAAACCGAATTACAATTTAAACAGCCATGGCTTTGTACGGTGAAAAGGAGTGGTATTTTTTCTCACCGAGAGATCGAAAGTATCCGAACGGTTCGAGACCGAACCGTGCAGCTGGTACTGGCTATTGGAAAGCTACCGGTGCTGATAAACCGATAGGTCTTCCTAAACCGGTCGGTATCAAGAAGGCTCTAGTGTTCTACTCTGGTAAACCCCCGAACGGAGAGAAAACCAACTGGATTATGCACGAATACCGGCTCGCTGACGTTGACCGGTCGGTCCGCAAGAAAAACAGTTTAAGGGTGAGTGAAGAACAAAAACCGAAATCTGAATTATGATTTCTGAACCGGGTTTAGCTAACCGGATGTGTTTTGTTTTTTTGATTTTCAGCTGGACGATTGGGTATTGTGTCGTATATATAACAAGAAAGGTGTCATCGAGAAGAGACAGATCGGGATCGTGAACGACACGTGTTCACCGGAATCTGCGGCGAGATTGGTCGCCGGGTCGGACTCGGAGCAAGTGGTGTCGCCGGAATTCACGAACAGCAATGGTCGGTCGAGTAATCCCCTTGATTTTCCGTTTAATTACGTAGATGCCATCGCCGATAACGATATTGTCTCACGGCTATTGGGCGGCGGGAATCAGATGTGGTCGACGTTTGATCCATTTGTGGTTCGGCAGCCGCAGCAGAGAACTTTCTAAAGTTTGTCCTCCACGTGCGATAATAGTTTAGTGGAAAGTGGAAAATGACTGACACGTGCGGTTAGGTGGTTTGAAAGCCGGCAAGCTGGCAACAAGGGTAGTGACGGGTTGGGCCTTTAAGCAACAAATTGGGCCTTGGCTTTTTTTGTTTCTCTCCTCTATTAGTATGAGCTACTGTGTTGTTGTATTATTGCTCCACACAAAGCAATATTATCCAGAATAAGAAAAAAATTACAAATTCATTTTTAAATCATCTTTTATATACCCTTTTAATTATGATTTTTCTACCGGAAACTACAGTTTATTTTTGTTATATAGAATTTAAAAATGGGAACTGATATATGAAAAAAATATGTATACACTTACATGTTTGGAAGATAGATACTAGTATACTAGCGAAGGGAAGCTCGAGATCCGATTAATACAGACTGAGTCGAATTGGAAAATTGTCGGTAATGGTAGGGTCTGACAGATAACAGTCTTATCGTTGCAACTTGCATCCATACAAATCTCACTGTTCGCTATAATTTGATTTGTTTTTGTCTTTTCTATATATATTTGTATATATATCAGATTTTGACACGAGTTTTCTAAACCGGTTGAATTGTTTATGTAATAGATTGGAGTATCATCTGTCGAAAACGATCGGCGACTGAAATCGCGAATATTGTTTTATGTGAAGTTCTTTATCAAAACTGATCTCTAATTATATTCTACAATAAACAAATCTTCATGATTTATTTTATAGCTCGTGAAATTGAATGATATTTTTTCTTTTATTTATTTTTGATATTTATTCTTGAGAGTGTGATCATATCACATTAATACAAATTAGCAATGATTTGATATAAGTCCTTTTCAAAGGGATTATCCTTCTTGATGAGATATCTTTTTCTACGTGGTCTTCTAAATTGTTTATATTTCAAACTGTAATTTTCAAGGTTTCATAAGATGTGATTTACAAAATGCCAATAATTTGTTATATATATAACCATCGTATTCTATATATTTTTTTGTTCTTATAGTATTATAAATTATAATGTATAAATGATGTTTATTTGTTATATATAACCATCGTATTCTATATAATTTTTTTTCCTTAATAGTATTATAAATTATAATTTATAAATGATATATTAGTAAACGGTTTAATCCTCCTATTCACTTAACAATTCAAAGTTTGTTTAAGAAATGGGAGAGTATAAATATATGAATATGAATATGAGGTATAATCTGTATTACGATTTTTCAAAAGTGAAGTGAAATCAAAATTAGAAAGCTTTAGATGTCACATATGTGTTAAAATAGTAAAGATGGGGCCGACATATTTGTTGCCAACTGAAAAATTATAGACAGTCGGTCTCACTGGGGGAGTGGGGTTTTAAATCCATGTTAGGTATGTTTGTTGTTGCTCTTACAACCTTCACTTTCAATTCACAAACCAAATCTATCTTTACACTTTATTCTAATTTATTATCACTAATATTCGTGTTTGGTGTCCAATAGGACCAAAACTGTTTATAACTATAATATCGTCTAACTTTCGTTTGTTTCTACTAAATCAGAAAAATTCATACCATATATCTAAGTAGCCATATATACGATATACTAATTAAACAGTGTTAATCTGTTATCCACAATGCATAATGTTGTGTGTCTATTTATATGAATATTTATATCACTAATAATGTATATGTATCTCATAGAAGAGCATAGAAGTTTCGTTGCAAATAGAAAACAGTAATGATCACATTACACCCAGAAAATAAAAGAGTTATACAAAAATATATATATATATATATATATATATATATATATATATATATATAGACAAGTTCCATCTTCGACAAACAACGTATCATATATTTAACTAAGTTGCGCGCAGATCCGAGATCACGCCTTGGTTAAACTAAAACTGAAAAGAATCTTATTCTCCCTACGTTAAAACGTTAAAAGTATAATATTTTTGGGAGCCTGTGCTGTGACTTGCATTGCATGAGATCTCTCTGTGTATAAAGAATAGCATAGATCATTTAAAATACAAAGCCAGACTTAAACAAACAAAAATCACTGTCTAATGAAATTCTCAATAAAGAAAATATGAACAGTAGCTATGCCTCTATATGAATAGCATTTAGTGCATGTTTTATAACGTGGAATCATTAATAATTAGGTTAGGGACCTCATGCCCTTTTATATTTTTTTAGGTTATTTGTAAGTTGTGACAATATATATTATTATATACTATATATATTTTTGGTTAAAGGATCTTCAATTATTTGATTATGTTGGTCGGATGTAACAACAAATTATTTGATAAAATGATTCTGAACTAATAGACCGACCGATCATATATAGTTGGAAAGACATGGTCAAGATTCAAGATGAAAGATACAGTGACACATCATTGTCCATCCTGCTTTAAAAAAACACAAAATACAGTACTACTAACCTTCTGTTTCTTTTTTATAGACCTTTAAAATAACGATTTTACTTTATTTTTTTTTACTTTTTTTGGCATATAATTACACAACACAGAACTATTCCGAGTCCAGTCGGAAGTAATATCTGATAAAAAAAAATCATCCTGGGAAAAATAACCGAACCGATTTGTCCGAATCGAACCAAACCAAGATTTAGACAAATCGGTTCGATTAGTGTTTTTTTGTTCGGTTCAATCGGCATAATTTCTGTAGAGAGTTCGGGTATGTCTTCGGGTCGGTTTGGTCGGGTAACCCGAACGGATAACCAATAACCGAAAATTTTGGTTTATGTTATAAAAGTTTTTTTTAACCCTAATCGGCTAATCTCATATTTTTCGACAGCCGACTTGAGTCCCGACACATTCTTCTTCACTCTGTTAATTTTTTCTCCAATTTTCATTTCATCTTCTTCTTTTCCCCTTTGATTCCGTCTCAGTAAAGTCCAAATCGTGGGCCGAAGTTTCTTAGTTCGTTCAATCGTTGAGTTCCTTGTTTGAAGTCAGAACTCAGAATTCAAAAGTGTAAGTTCTTAGCCCAAGTCTTTTCTATCGGGTTTATTAGGACTTTTACTTATGTTTCTCCCTGTCTCTGTTGAAATTGATATGAGATTATGGTTAAATTAGGAGTTTCTATGCTGTTGAAATTAATTTAGGATTCCAATTTATTTGGGATTTCGATTTTGTTCAAATTAACTTGAGGATTCATTTACATTTGATTTTTGAATAAAACTAGAACTATGTACCAATTTATGTTTGATTTTGTTACTAACAGTCTCACATTTGTTCAATACAGATGGTTTCTTTTCACGACGAGAATGATGAGTTCATTGATGAAGAGGAAGAAGTGGCACAACCTAGTGAAGCTGGAAAGACGAAGAGGGGATCAACTGGAAAATCAAGTTGCGATGTGCTACCAAAGCCAAGGAAAAGACATGCTCGTAGATCAGAAGTATGGACACATTTCGTTGAGAATGTAGA
The DNA here is from genome assembly GCF_000633955.1 of Camelina sativa. Lineage (NCBI taxonomy): Eukaryota > Viridiplantae > Streptophyta > Magnoliopsida > Brassicales > Brassicaceae > Camelina > Camelina sativa. Next base: position 25,410,044 of record NC_025691.1, read on the forward strand.
TTCTGAAGAACCAGTCAGCAACTGTCGGTACTGTAGGCAGGAGATTGGTTGTTGCAGCAAGAAAACCGGAACAACTCCCATGAAGAATCACCTGGACAGATGTAAGTTGTACTTGGCTTATAAAGAGAGTGGGTCTCAGTCTGTTTTGGCTGCCGATAGTAGTGGTGTAGTCACAGCAATGAAGTATGATAAAGACTTGTTCAGAAGGTCAGTCAATGAGTTGATTGTACTCAATGAGCTGCCGTTTTCTTTTGTGGAATCGGAGGGGTTTCGGAGATTTTGTTTGAATGTACTGCCAATGTACACAGTACATTGTAGGAAGACATCAACCACCGACATTTTCTCAATGTACCTCCAAGAAAAAGATTGTATGAAGAAGATGTTTGCTTGTGATAAGAAGAGAGTATCTCTCACTACAGATATATGGACAGCTCCTACTACTTCATGGAGTTACATGGTGGTGACAGCCCACTGGATTGATACAAACTGGGTGTTGCAGAAGCGGATCATAAGCTTCAAACCTGTCACAGACCATAAGGGAGAAACCATTGCTGCACAGCTTATTCAGTGTATAGAGGATTGGGGAATTGGAAGTGTTTTTACAGTGACAGTTGACAATGCCAAGGGTAATGATAAAGCATTAAGGTTGATGACAAATGCTTTGAGGCTGAAGGGACCTCAAACATTAGTTAGAGATGGTGCATATCTACACATGCGATGTTGTGCTCACATTCTTAACTTGATTGTGAGAGATGGTCTAGCTTCCGTGAATGATAGTGTAGTTGCCATTAGGAACGCAGTTAAGTATGTGAGATCATCGACCCAAAAGCTGGAATCATTTCAATCGCGAGTTATGTTTGGGAAGGTAACAAGAGGGAGTGTTACATTGGACTGTATTACAAGGTGGAATTCGACTTACCTTATGCTGACATCTGCCTTGAAGTTCAGAGATGCATTTGACAAGTTGTTGGCAGAAGACAAACTGTACAATGATTACTTCATGGAGATAGAAGAGGAGGGAGAGAAGGGAGAGAAAAGGATTGGGCCTCCAACTTCTGTTAGCTGGGATGAAATTCACAGGTTAGTGAAGTTTCTAAAATTGTTTTTAAATTGCACTTTGTCATTTTCAGCATCTAAGACAGTGACCTCTTCACTTTGCTACAATGAGATAGTCATCATCGAGCAACATCTCATTTCATTAAGCTACCATAATGATCCGCTCCAACAGAAACAAGCAATGGCCATGAGGGCTAAGTTTGAAAAGTATTGGGATGGACTTCTCAACATGAATCCATTAGTGATATTGCAAGTGTCTTTGATCCAAGGAATAAGATGCAATTCACATCTGTTTGCTTTGACAAGCTCTACGGTAAAGACAGTGAGGAGAGTAAGCATCTAAGATCCTCAATTAAGATTGTCATGAAGAATTTGTTTGAAGAGTATGTCTCTAAGCAAAGCACCTCTTCTCAAGGTGTCTCCAAGAGTGATATGGGGGGTTCTGAACAAGCAAATGATGTGCTTTTTGATTTGTCAGATGATGATGGGTATGATAGAGAGTTTCTATATTCAGAGATGGACAATGAAACTGCAAATGAGGAAGCTACTAGCGAGTTGGACATATACTTAATGGAGAAACGTGTGCCACGTTTGAAAAATGTCTTGGGAATGGATTATGATGTGCTATCATGGTGGAGGCCTAATAGTGTGAAGTTTCCTATATTGGCTGAGCTTGCTAGGGATGTGCTTGCCATTCAAGTGTCTTCAGTTGCTTCTGAGTCAACATTCAGTACAAGTGGGAGAATTTTAGACCCTTACAGAAGTTGCCTAACACCCAATATGATCGAATCTTTGCTTTGTTTACAACAGTGGTTGAGAAACACTATTGCTGCTGAAAAGGTTGCTAACTTAGCTCAAATGGTTGAAGAATTGGAGTTCCATGACTCACTAGGTAATCATTTACGGTTTTGAATCTGTTTTTACATTATCTCATTCAGTTCATGTGGCTTTAAGACTTAACATATTCAAGCTTATGAATATTTGTTTCCTTGTGTAGCTTCTCCTTCTTTGGACCAACCTCCGGCTGTTGTGTGAGTTGCAGGTGGGGTTAGAGACTCTTTCTACTCTATGTTATGACTTGAACCTATTGTCTCTTTTTTAACTTGGAGTTTTTACTTGTTTGAACATGAACTTTTTATGTTGTGGTATGAACTACTGAACTATTGAGTATGAACTTAATTGTGGTTAAGACCAGCTCATGTATGGACATTTTGCATGATTTTTGCTAATTTATGTTGTTTATTACTTGTAATACGGTTCAATTCGGAAGCAACAATCAATGATGGAAATAACCGGTAACCGAACCGAACCGAACCAGATATTTATTCGATTCTTTTCGGAACAATTAGAAAATTCAGTAATTAACCGATAACTAAAATAACCGACCCGAACCGATCCGAACTAACCGAATTCGGAGGGCTAAAAAAAATGTTAAACAGAAAAAATAAGAAAAAAAAAACAAAGTAAATCAACCGTACAAACTTGACATTGAAAAAGTCAAAACCTAGTCCTATACATTGTTTTTTTTTTTCCTTCTGATTTGGCAAAACATCAGGCTTGGTAATTCGTATGCTTGGAAAAGTCACCTAATCAAAATTTTTTTTTTCAATCATATGATAGTAATACTTTTTCANAGACCCTTACAGAAGTTGCCTAACACCCAATATGATCGAATCTTTGCTTTGTTTACAACAGTGGTTGAGAAACACTATTGCTGCTGAAAAGGTTGCTAACTTAGCTCAAATGGTTGAAGAATTGGAGTTCCATGACTCACTAGGTAATCATTTACGGTTTTGAATCTGTTTTTACATTATCTCATTCAGTTCATGTGGCTTTAAGACTTAACATATTCAAGCTTATGAATATTTGTTTCCTTGTGTAGATTCTCCTTCTTTGGACCAACCTCCGGCTGTTGTGTGAGTTGCAGGTGGGGTTAGAGACTCTTTCTACTCTATGTTATGACTTGAACCTATTGTCTCTTTTTTAACTTGGAGTTTTTACTTGTTTGAACATGAACTTTTTATGTTGTGGTATGAACTACTGAACTATTGAGTATGAACTTAATTGTGGTTAAGACCAGCTCATGTATGGACATTTTGCATGATTTTTGCTAATTTATGTTGTTTATTACTTGTAATACGGTTCAATTCGGAAGCAACAATCAATGATGGAAATAACCGGTAACCGAACCGAACCGAACCAGATATTTATTCGATTCTTTTCGGAACAATTAGAAAATTCAGTAATTAACCGATAACTAAAATAACCGACCCGAACCGATCCGAACTAACCGAATTCGGAGGGCTAAAAAAAATGTTAAACAGAAAAAATAAGAAAAAAAAAACAAAGTAAATCAACCGTACAAACTTGACATTGAAAAAGTCAAAACCTAGTCCTATACATTGTTTTTTTTTTTCCTTCTGATTTGGCAAAACATCAGGCTTGGTAATTCGTATGCTTGGAAAAGTCACCTAATCAAAATTTTTTTTTTCAATCATATGATAGTAATACTTTTTCAACTGAGGCAAAATAAACTTTTTGTTTTGGGTCAATTAAGCAAGTATTTGAATGCTACTGCATATAATTAAATACAAGGTTTTGATGAGAAAACATGGATAATTAAGGTAAGAAAAAAGATAATTAAGGGTTCGGGATAATTAAAAAAATGATAATTAAGGAAAGTAACAAAAAGGAAAGTAAAAAAAAAAAACCAAAGGGGGACTGTTCTGTTCTGTTCTCTCTCTCTCTCTGCTGGTACGTTCTTCTTCTTCTTCTTCTTCCTCATTTGATGTAAATTCACCATTTTATTTTTGATTTCGACAACGGCAAAAGCGAGAAAAAGGTGATTTCATATCTGAGCTTCCTCGTCTATTATTATAATCGCAATGCTCGTACGGTTTCTTTTTAATTACTCAATATTATTTTTGAATTGATTCAACGAAACTACGAATCCATTTTTTTTGTTTGTTAAAATTTTGTTATGCCCTAAAAGGATTTGTTTGATCCAAATCTCTGTTTCTTATCCCTCTTTGCTGATTCTGGAAGGTTCCTTTGTTTCTTTGTAATTTCCAGAAGCGGCACTTTGCTGGGTGTTAATTTGAGCGAGAGATGGATTCTGAGTCCCGGCGGCGTTCGGAGACTTAACGGTGATGCTTCTGGAAGGCGGATTTTGGTTCAGAAGCGAGGCGTGAGGGGATTTCATTAGGTTTCTGCTCCTTCAGGAGGTTTGTAATTTCCTTTTTTTTTGAATTCTTAGCTCAGGTTATGGGATTGTGGCTTTAGAATGTAAGGCATTTTGCAATTGATTCGACTTGGAGTACGTTTTTTTTTTTGGCATAGGATGATGAGTTTGTATTTGAGAATGAAGAAATTATCACATAGTTGGGAAAAGTAGAGTTGGATTCAAAAGATGAAATCATGATTTTTTTTGCTTTCTTTTTAGTAACATAAATAAATTGTGAAGATTCTTAGTAGAGTAAAAACAGTCTTAATGCTGTGCTTGCGGTTTTAAACAGTCCCAGTGTTTTTTTTTGGAAACCAAGGCTGAAGCTAAAGGCGAGCTATAATGCAAATGTTGAAGGCCTTCCTTCCTGGAACGCAGGAGGAAACGTTATCTTCCTCCCAGTCCAGGTACCCATTTTCTTTACTTGGAATGTATTTAAAGAAAGGTTTTTCCGGTTTTGATATTGCTCAGAATTTTCTATGGTTAAGGTTATTGGGAAAAAAAAAAATATGCTTCACTGGCAATCTGAAATTCCAATTTTCTGTCCACCTTCTTTCGTTTGTAATATTTACATTATCCTTTTTCAATATCTGTTTGCCATGAGAAACATAAATAGAAATCATTTGCCTAAATATGTGCAGGGAAGTCGATGCAAAATTGGAAATGGACGACCCAGATAAGGCAATGGCAACGATTGCTCAGCTCATAGAGCAACTTCACGCGAAAACATCTTCCCCACAAGACAAAGAACTCACAACTGCTCGTCTACTAGGTATTGCAAAAGGCAAAAGAGAGGCAAGAAGGCTGATCGGTTCATATGGCCAAGCAATGCCTTTATTCATTTCCTTGCTTAGAAATGGGACAAGTTTGGCCAAAGTGAATGTCGCTTCAATCCTTTGTGTTTTATGCAAAGACAAAGACTTGCGACTTAAAGTGCTTCTAGGAGGATGCATCCCGCCATTACTCTCGGTTTTGAAGTCTGGAACCGTTGAAACTAAAAAAGCAGCGGCAGAAGCTATATATGAGGTTTCTTCTGCTGGAGTTTCCAATGATCACATTGGCATGAAAATATTTATCACAGAAGGTGTAGTGCCAACTTTGTGGGATCAACTTAGCCTGAAAGGAAATCAGGGAAAAGTGGTTGAAGG
>NC_025691.1:25416233-25455287 GCF_000633955.1 Camelina sativa
TTGGCATGAAAATATTTATCACAGAAGGTGTAGTGCCAACTTTGTGGGATCAACTTAGCCTGAAAGGAAATCAGGGAAAAGTGGTTGAAGGTTATGTTACTGGAGCTTTGAGGAATCTTTGTGGCGTTGATGATGGATATTGGAGACTGACACTAGAGGGTAGTGGTGTGGACATAGTTGTGTCTCTTTTGTCATCTGATAATCCTAATTCTCAAGCAAATGCTGCGTCTCTGCTGGCTCGTCTAGTTCTATCCTTTTGTGATAGCATCCAGAAAATATTAAATTCTGGAGTTGTCAAGTCCCTGATACAGCTTTTGGAACAGAAAAATGATATCAATGTTCGCGCTAGTGCAGCTGATGCTTTGGAAGCACTTTCATCAAGATCCGATGAGGCTAAGAAATGTGTCAAAGATGCAGGAGGTGTACATGCTCTCATTGGAGCCATTGTTGCTCCATCGAAAGAGTGTATGCAGGGAAAACATGGACAATCTCTACAAGAACATGCAACTGGAGCTTTAGCAAATGTGTTTGGTGGGATGCGCCATTTAATTATATATCTTGGAGAAGAATCACAATCCCCTCGTCTAGCGGAACCAATTGGTGATGTAATTGGAGCCCTTGCATATGCTCTAATGATTTTTAAACAACCAGAGAGTTCGGAGAATATATTTGATCCAAGCGTGATAGAGAGCATTTTGGTAAAGTTACTAAAGCCTCGTGACACAAAGGTAATTCAAGAACGGATCTTGGAGGCTATGGCGAGCTTGTACGGAAACAGTAGTCTATCGTGTTACCTAAATGATGCAGAAGCTAAGAGAGTCCTTATCGCTCTAATAACTATGGCTTCCACTGATGTACGAGAGCATCTGATAATTTGTTTGTCTCGCTTGTGCCATGACAAGGTTGGAATTTGGGAGGCGATTGGAAAGAGAGAAGGAATCCAGTTATTTATATCATTTCTAGGTTTGTCTAGTGAGCAACACCAAGAGTATGCAGTTGAAATGTTGGAAATTTTGACGGCTCAAGTGGATGATAGTAAATGGGCTGTAACAGCAGCCGGGGGGATTCCTCCACTTGTACAGTTGCTCGAGACTGGATCTCAGAAGGCCAAGGAAGATGCTGCCTGTATCCTCTGGAATTTGTGCTGTCACAGTGAGGAAATCCGTGATTGTGTTGAAAGAGCTGGTGGTATTCCAGCATTCTTGTGGCTACTGAAGACTGGTGGACCAAATTCCCAAGAAACATCTGCAAAGACACTTGTGAAGCTCGTCCAGACAGCTGAGCCTGCCACAATTAATCAGCTGTTGGCTTTACTTCTGGGAGATGATCCGACTTCAAAGATTCATGTAATAAAAGTATTGGGTCATGTGCTCTCAAAAGCTTCGCAAGAGGATCTTGTTCATAGAGGATGTGCCGCTAACAAAGGACTGAGGTCCCTTGTCGAGTCCTTAACGTCTTCCAGGGAAGAGACAAAAGAGCAGACAGCTTCAGTATTAGCTGATCTCTTCAGCTCAAGACAAGATATCTGCGGTCATCTCGCGACGGATGATATTATTAATCCCTGGATCAAACTGCTTACAAACAACAATCAGAATGTGGCCAAACAGGTGGCTAGGGCTTTGGACGCACTGTCCCGTCCGGTTAAGAAAAATAATAATAAAAAGAAGTCTTACATTGCAGAAGGAGACATCAAGTCACTCATAAAGTTGGCTAAGAACTCATCCATCGATTCTGCAGAAAATGCGATTTCTGCCCTGGCAAATCTTCTGTCTGATCCGGATATCGCTGCAGAAGCACTAGCTGAAGATGTTGTTTCAGCTTTCACAAGAATTTTGGCTGATGGATCTGCGGAAGGTAAGAGAAATGCATCACGAGCACTTCATCAGTTACTTAAGAACTTTCCAGTTTGTGATGTGCTAAAGGGAAGTGCTCAGTGCCGTTTTGCTATACTTTCACTCATTGATTCTCTAAAATCAATTGATGTGGATAGCCCAGATACTTTCGACATATTAGAAGTAATAGCACTCTTGGCAAAGACTAAGAATGGGGTGAATCTCTCTCACCCTCCATGGATTGCCCTTGCCGAAGTGCCATCAAGCCTAGAGACCCTTGTGCAATGCCTTACCGAAGGCCATACTCTTGTGCAAGATAAGGCAATAGAAATTTTGTCCAGGCTTTGCTCTGATCAACAGTTTTTGCTCAGTGAACTAATAGTTTCGAGACCCAAGTCAATGGGTGTTCTGGCTGATAGAATAGTGAATGCATCCAGCTTAGAAGTGAGAGTTGGGGGGGCAGCGTTGCTCTTATGTGCTGCAAAGGAAAATAAGCAGCTGATCACGGAGACACTTAATCAGTCTGGTTTTTCAAAAATCTTGTTACATGCCCTAGTTGATATGATAAAGCAGAATTCTACATGCTTTTCTCTAGAAACTGAAGTCCAGACACCTAAAGGGTTTTTGGAAAAAAATGTATTCCAGGATACAGGTAGTTTTTATTTTCCTGATCCAGCTAAAATCTTGGGTGGCACAGTCGCATTGTGGCTGCTGTGCATACTCACTTCCGTTGATGCTAAGTCAAAGGTCATTGTTATGGAAGCCGGCGGACTTGAGGTGCTCTTGGGGAAGCTTGCTAGGTATACTTCTAGTCCGCAGGTAACTGTTTCTTTTTTAATTATATGATTCTTCATGTTTATTGGTCATGGGTTATCCTACAGGGTACCTTCTGTTACAGCAAGTGTCACTTGTCAAGCATGATTCTGCATTTTGGTTTTGAATCACACTGCTATCAAATTCTCTTAGGCTTGACTTGATTTACTTTTTTTTTGTGGCAGAATGCCTTGTATGAATTTTCCGTTAAAAGTGTTTTTGAATTGTTTTACCAGGCTGAATTTGAGGATACAGAAGGCATTTGGATTAGTGCTCTCCTCCTGGCTATCATGTTCCAGGATGACAATGTGTCCTTTTCTTCAACGACAATGCGGATCATTCCAACACTTGCACTTTTGCTAGGATCTGATGAACTGATAGATCGTTATTTTGCTGCCCACGCACTGGCTATTCTTGTTTGTACTAGGAACAGAGGAATAAATCTGGCAATTGCAAACTCAGGTGCTGTTTCTGGAATAATAAACCTTCTTGGCTATGTGGAATCAGAGATACTGAACTTGGTTGCTTTGGCAAATGAATTTTCTCTCGTGAAAGAGCCTGATCAAGTCGTTCTTCAGCACCTTTTTGAAATTGAAGATGTGAGGCTTGGTTCCACTGCACGCAAATCTATCCCGCTACTTGTAGATCTCTTGAGACCAATTCCAGATAGGCCTGGAGCCCCTCAGTTTGCCGTCCAAATCCTGATTCGCATTGCTGATGGAAGTGACACAAATAAATTACTAATGGCTGAAGTTGGAGCTGTTGAAGCTTTAACAAAGTACCTTTCTCTAAGTCCTCAAGATTCAACTGAATACGCCATATCTGAATTGCTTAGAGTATTATTTAGCAACCACGAGCTTAGACAAAACGAAATGGCACTAAGTTCCTTGAATCAGCTTATCGCAGTACTGCGGCTAGGTTCGAGAAGTGCAAGATACAGCGCAGCTGGGGCTCTGAATGAACTATTTGATGCTGAAAACATCAGAAATTCTGAAATTGCCTGCCAGGCTGTTCAACCACTAATGGACATACTCGGTACTGTATCAGAAAGTGAGCAAGAGGTAGCTCTATCTGCATTGATCAAACTAAGCTCAGGAAATACTCCAAATACAGCCCTTCTGATTGATGTAGCAGGAAGTCTGCTGGAAAACGTGATCAAAATCTTATCATCTACTTCTGCTTCGGAGGAGTTAAAGATCAATGCTGCCAGACTTTGTTCTATTGTTTTCTTGAATAAAAACATCAGAACAAGTCCATCCGCCTCCGGTTGCATGAAGCCTTTAATAACACTGATGCAGTCTGAAAGAAGTGCAGCAGTTGAAGCAGCAGTTTGTGCTATTAAGATATTATTGGATGACGAGCAACATTTAGAACTAGCAGCCGCACATAACATTCAGGAGCTTTTTGTTGGCTTGGTTTCCGAAAGAAATCACAGGATTATCGAGGCTAGCTTATCAGCTCTCATTAAGCTGGGGAAAGACAGAGTACCACGCAAGTTGGACATGGTGGAAGCTGGAATAATTGAGCGATGTCTTGAGCTGCTACCTGGAGCCTCAAGTTCATTATGTTCCTCTGTTGCGGAGCTGTTTCGCATTTTAACAAATAGTGGAGTTATCGCGAGAAGACCAGATGTTGCAAAAACTGTAGAGCCTCTATTCACGGTCTTGCTCCGGTCAGACTTGACCTTATGGGGGCAACATAGTGCCCTACAAGCACTTGTAAACATATTGGAAAAACAGCAAAGCCTTGAAGCTTTTAGTTTTACACCCAGTGAAGCTATCGTGCCTCTGATTTCCTTTTTAGAATCTTCATCCCAAGCTATCCAGCAGCTTGGAGCAGAACTGCTGAGCCATTTTCTTACAATGGAAGATTTCCAGCAAGACATCACAACACAGAGTGCTGTTCTTCCTCTGGTCCGGCTTGCAGGAATTGGAATACTGAGCCTGCAGGAAACTGCGATAAAGGCATTGGAGAAGATATCTGCTAGCTGGCCTAAGGCTGTTCTTGATGCTGGAGGTATTTTTGAGCTATCCAAGGTTATTCTTCAGGAAGATCCTCAGCCCCCTCTTGACTTATGGGAGTCAGCTGCTTTTGTTCTTTCCAACATTCTGCAGTATGATGTAGAATGCTTTTTCAGAGTTGAACTTCCAGTGTTGGTAAAATTGTTGTTCTCAACAATTGAAAGCACAGTTTTACTGGCTCTAAAAGCATTGATGCTTCATGAGAAAAACGATGCTTCAAGCACAGTACAAATGGCAGAGTGTGGTGCAATCGATGCATTGCTGGACCTCCTGAGATCTCATCAATGCGAGGAAGAATCGGGAAGCTTACTTGAAGTAATATTTAACAACCCGAGAGTAAGAGATTTGAAGTTATGCAAATATGCAATAGCACCACTATCTCAATATCTGTTGGACCCTCAGACAAGATCAGAACCTGGTAGGCTTCTTGCTGCTCTGGCACTTGGGGATCTTTCTCAGCATGAAGGGCTTTCTAGATCCAGTGGTTCTGTTTCCGCTTGTCGGGCACTCATTAGCGTGCTAGAGGAACAACCAACAGAAGAAATGAAAGTGGTGGCCATCTGTGCGTTGCAGAATTTTGTGATGAATAGTCGAACGAATAGAAGAGCTGTTGCAGAGGCTGGTGGCGTATTGTTAATTCAGGAGCTCCTGCTTTCTTGCAATGCAGAAGTTTCTGGGCAGGCTGCACTGATGGTCAAATTTTTGTTTTCCAACCACACACTCCAAGAATATGTCTCGAATGAACTTATACGATCACTAACAGGTACTTTGTCAATTTAGTTATAGTAATCCTATATCCCTGTCACTCTAGCTATGAACTGCTGGTCCTCAGGACCGTTGCTCCACACTTTTTATATTTTGATAATTTTTTTTTGTTCTTATCTTTAACTGTTTGACATCTCATGATTGTGAACAGCTGCACTTGAGAGAGGCTTGTGGTCTACATCAACCATAAATATCGAAGTTTTGAGAACCTTAAATGTGATTTTCTCCAATTTTCCTAAGCTCCGTGCCTCAGAAGCTGCTACTTTGTGCATCCCTCATTTGGTAGGGGCGCTAAAATCTGGCGTTGAAGACGTCCAGGGATTGGTATTGGATATTCTTTACTTGCTAAGGCACTCCTGGACGAATATGTCTATAGATGTTGCAAAGTCTCAAGCCATGATTGCAGCTGAAGCAATTCCCGTCCTGCAAATGCTGATGAAAACATGCCCTCCTAGGTTCCACGACAAGGCAGACAGCTTATTGCACTGCTTACCAGGTTGTTTAACAGTGAACGTCATGCGTGCCAATAACTTAAAGCAGTCCATGGCAACCACAAACGCCTTTTGTCAATTAACAATAGGAAACTGCCCTCCACGGCAAACTAAGGTAAAGCAAATCCATCCATGAGAGAATATTCTCACTCCCACCATTGCCAAAGTAAATTATTGTATCATTGGGATTTTGTCTCTTTTTCTGTAGGTCGTGAGCCATAGCACTACTCCTGAATGGAAAGAAGGCTTTACTTGGGCATTTGATGTTCCCCCCAAAGGACAAAAGCTTCACATCATATGCAAGAGCAAAAGCACATTTGGAAAGGTAACACTGTAACAAGAAGCCACATTGTTCAAATTGCAGAGTTGGGATTCGATAGAGATCTTCAATATGTATTGTCGTGTTTGGTATTTGTTTAACACAAGATTCCTTGTCTGCAGACAACTTTAGGCCGTGTTACTATCCAAATCGACAAAGTCGTGACAGAAGGAGAGTACAGTGGATCTCTAAGCCTGAATCATGAAAACAGCAAAGATGCCTCTTCCAGATCACTCGACATTGAGATTGCATGGTCCAATAGGACAACGGATGAGACTCATTGAGAAACCAAACTAATCTGTCTAATGCTCTTGATGGCTGCATTTTGGTAGTTAAAGGAGAGCAAAGTCTGCAGCAGATGTATAGCAATACATGTATATGGGTAATGAGTATGATGATGTGTGAAAAAGGAACGTAGAATCAAAGAGTTCCTACCTAAGCAAGAAAGAAAATCTTTTTGTATAGGTTGTTTCTCTTCTTTTTTGGTCCGCGATGTTCTGTGTTGACAGTTTGTTCATAAAACCTTTTTCGCTCGGGGATCAACTAAGCAGCACAAAGTGCTCAGATTCCTGTAGCGATGTTTAAGTTATTTTATCATTATTTTGTCTGGGTTCATTGTTAGACACGACTAAACGAGAAACCAATATCGGATTGGCAATACGAAGAGCATTGAAACATATTTGATCTAGGAATTCAAAATTGCAAAGAGCCTTTTGAGCAATCTGCCAATGATATGAGATGAGAAGATCACATGGTAGGTCTAACACTCTTCGTTGGAGATTGAAAAGCAAGCTTTTGGTCACAAACGGCCATAAAATGTACAAAGACTATTAGGAAAACATCACTGAGATGAACTATTCTAGTAGTTACTTAAAAGTGCATATAAGCTACTACAGGTTCCAAAAAGGAAAAAAACATGGTTTATTTTGCTGCACCAACCATAGCAGACCGGGCATGTGTGAAAGTAGAAATGATAGCTCCAAGCTGCAGTTTGTCATTGCACCCAAAACTCAACCTGTACCTATAGACAGTAAAATGACTCACAATTAATAAAAAAAAAAAAAAAGATTGTGGGGGAACACAAGCTAAAAATACTCTACTCCAGGCAGTCAAAACTAAACAATCTGCCAAATTTAAATTGCAAAAGATACTTACTCAATGTCTGCCAGATCGTTTATCAGTTGAACTCTGACATCTGAAGGCATCTGGATCTTAAAAACAAACCTGATGGAGAAACACAAGTTAGTTTACAGATGCATGGCACGGATAACACAGCAGTTTGAAGCAGCAACCAAGTATGTCACTCACATGGTAACCTCTCTGACGATATCAACAATGGCAAGTCCTTTTCTCGTCTTCATTTCTGATATGTCTGCAGAATGAAGTAGCAATCACGAGTCAGGACCATGGAATCATTAACTTAGTAAAAATCAGTTATGGGTCAATACTTTTGTAGCTCTCAGCAAATGGTTTATTTAGAAGCCAGCCAGCTATATGCTCAATGTCCTTGGGCAATGGGTTTCCGGTGCAGAGGTAAACTTCTTCCGCAGTAATTTGCTCTGACTTCGTATCAGTTGACTGCCCACACCATTAAAACCGTTAGAAACTTTTACAGATCCATTCATAGTGATCTAAATGTATTATCTCTGTGGATAAGGGGACAGAACCAAAAGGAAATATTCCAGAACCTGCACAGTGTCCAATGCTTTTCTCTTTTCCTCTGTAGTTTGCTTTGACGCCATATGAGTTGACTGCCCACACCAATAAACCCGTTAGAAGTTTTTACAGACCCATTCATAGTGATTAAAATGTATTCTCTACTGCAGATTTACAATTGTTGATAAGGAGACAGAACCAAATGGAAGAATTCCAGAACCTGCAAAATATTCAGTGCTTTTCTCATGTCCCCATTGCTCAGCCGTACAAGAGCTGCCAAACCATCCTCACTTACATTAAGCCTAGTCCAATGATAAAAAGGAAACACAAAAAAGGGGTTCAAAATACACATAATAATGAGGGAGAATGAAGAAAACACAATAAGAAAGTTGACAAGACTGAAATAGCTTAATTCTCACCCTTCAGCGTCTACTACATGTTTAAGACGTTGACTCACATGAACAGGATCGAGAGGGGCAAATCTAAATCGAGTACATCTCGACTGCAAAGCTGGAATGATCTTATTGACATGGTTTCCAATAAGCGCAAACCTAGTACTCTTGGTGTATTTCTCAATTACTTGCAAAAATTAAGAAAATAAGAATGCCAAAGATGTTAGTACTGTGCTTAAGCAAAACAAACGAGAGAGATAGGAACACTATAAGGTTATACCTCTACGCAGGGCAAACTGAGCATCTTTTGTCATGGCATCTGCTTCATCTAGCAGAACCAGCTTCACAGAAGATTTTCCTCTACAATCATGAATTTCAATTTTTTTATATCCACAACAAACTTGTCACGCATAAGGATAAGTTATTATACTTAGCATGCTGCTACAGTTAAACATCACAATACATCCAATATTTATGAGTAATAAAAACTAGTTAGAGGAATCAAGAAAATCAAAAGCAGGGAAGGAATCATGATAGGATACTCACAAAGAGAAGCTCTGCGTGCTAGCGAAATCTTGAATCTGCTGCCTTACAACATCAATACCTCTATCATCAGATGCGTTGAGTTCAAGAATCATACTACGGTACTTGGGTCCATAAAGTTTCCGGGCGACGGCTAGAATGGTGGATGTTTTGCCAGTACCGGGAGGACCATACAACAGAAGATGGGGCAATTTGTTCTCATTGGTCAGCCTATCAACTGTGTTTACGAGAACCACAAAAAGGCAAAACCTTTAGTGGGCATAGTGATAAGAAGCTATAAAAATGCATTTAGTCTCTCAATCCAACTGAGAAAAGAAACAAATAAGAACCTTCGTTAGAATACTTTGTAGAAACAACAACATCACTTCCAATTCACTAGGGCTTAATCAGAGGTACACAATTTTCTATTTGAGAAAAATACCCAAAAAAAAAGATGTTGAAAACTGTACTAAATCCCTAACCCTAGGGTTTACGGAAATTGAGAGTACTAGTAGTAGTGTGTGTGTTTAAAGTTCAATTACTCGTATCGATAATGTCACGATGTGCAGCGACGTCATCGAGCGACTGAGGTCGGTACTTCTCAACCCAAGGCGTCGCCTTACCCTGCGGCGGACCACCACCAAAACCGGCGACGTCTTTTCCCTTGTTAACCGGCTTGCGAGGCTGATTTTCGTCTACGTCAATGTCCATCGCCGACGTTATCTCAGTCATCTTCGCCGCCGCGTAATGGATCTTTGCTTCACAAACCTCTTCTCTCGATGATGGCGCCAAGCTCTCTCTCTCTCTCTCGCTACTTTTCAAGGTTTCCTAGTTCCGCCATTGTCTACTGTATTCGTTCTGTAATTCCTCTTTTGCCCTCTTGAGCTAGGCCCATTTTGGTAAAATGCATCCGTGTTCTTTTTCATTATTATATGATTGATGACAAAGCGGTATGTGTATATATTTACAAAATATATATTTCCTTGTTTCTATTATGATAACAACATCATACAACCTTCTATTACAGTCTTTATCAAAAACTCTTCTCTGTGTGTCAATGTCAAAGCTCTCCATCTGAGGCCAAGTTCTTGTTCTTAGAAGAATCACTTCCTGAGAAAAGCTCTGTTATCAAACCAAACCCTGTTGGATAAGCCTCCTCCGATAACTCTCCTCCATATTCACTGTTAACAGAATAGTTTAGAGTGGTTTGGAGGCAAAAAACATACAAAAGAAGACGACAAGAGAACTTTTTATTATATTATATTAAAAAAAAAAAGGTGAATTAAGGTTCAGAACTTGGGAGTCTTGTCACAGTCTGTAGAAATCCATCCAATCCTATGTTGCTCATTGTCGTAGATCACCATTATCCCTTGGAAAAATATGTCTATCACACACACACAGCAATGAGATTTTGTTGTCAAGTTATGAACCTAAAAGAACCCCTGGGAAACGAAAACTATAATCGAAAACTTAGTATACCTATTTACTTACCTCCTATGATATTGTAGCTGTCTAGCCCGACTTCAGTTCCGTTCAGGATACCTAAACATACATTTCCTTTTTCCTAGGCAAAACAAAAAAACAAAGAAACAGACTCTCAGCCATGGATTTTGATGTAGATACAAGTCATACAGAGTTGGTATATAGGAGACTCACTGTGATAATGAGATAAGACTCCGATGGAACCTGAAATAGCTGACCATTCTTTTGATTCCCAAATCGTAAAGTAATCGTCTTGAAGTATTTCTTGACTTCATCAAGTGATTTCATAGGTTTTTTGCCTTTCCAACAGACAGGCAAGCTTTTATCTTCTGTGTCCTTCAAAGGCTTCCCATTCAAGTCCTTTCTTATCTATAAGAGATATATAAACCAAATTAGTCATAAGAATGTAAAACACAATTGCTGCTTTTTTCAGAATTTTATTTTGGCTTACAAGATCGAGAATCGCTTGGTACGCTTCGGCATTGAAGTAAGTGTATGAGCTTCCACTATCGAAAACAACGTCAATGCCTTTGACACCTGTGGTCTTGGCATTAAAGAGAAGCTCTGCTGGTCCAGTCATGTAGTTTTTACTACAGAAAAAAAAGTCGCACCATGATTGTTAACTAGTCAAGTTTAAAAGTGTGAGTAAATAAGAGGGCATAAAGATGCTCAAAGATTGCTCACCTAGGTGAATTAGTAGCCAGTGAAGTCCATCTAACTCCAGAAGAAGGGACAAGCTCATCTCCAATAGAGAAAAAGCCTTTACCATTGTGACTTAAGCAATGCACAATCACATTCTTCGTTGTCCCCAAGGATTTTAGCTGTGTTGAGATGCTTATTTTCCCTCTGCCAAGACCAAGGATTCCCGCTGTTGGAGGAGGAGGGTGTGGACCAGGGTTCTGCTGATCATACCCACATCTAAAAGAGAAGTTGATTCAAGAATCAGGATCACTAGTAAGATCACCGACTTTTTACAGCCCATGAAGTTAGTCTTTTCTTTTCTAAATATGTGAAAAGGGAAGAGAAAACTAACCCAAATGTCAAATGGGGATTCACAGCGGAGCCATTTGCGAGTCTTAGAGGAAACTCATCAGTTACAAGTGCACCAATGGATGATGCATGGTCGGAGTATCCGATTTCATAGTCACATTGATCCTGAGGGTCAGCACAAGGTCTGTTCTGGGGAAGGTCGAGTCCAGAACACAAGAGGTGTGAACAAGGCAAAGTGTTGTGATTGGGCTTGTACTGCTTAGCACGAGGCTGCAGAGAAAGTAGATAAATAAATCATAAGATAGAAAAAAAAAAAAGACCTTTGCTTAATATTATGTTACACAACAAAAGCAGATAAACGCTTACCTTTGTGCAACCGTTGCAGGGTGCATCACACTGAACCCAAGTGAGATCACTACCAGTGTCAATGTCCAAGTCAAAGAGCTTAGGTGGGTTACCTATGTTAAGCAACACATAATAGTACCTGAAATTGCAAAGAAGAAGAAAAATGAATTCTTCAAATTGAGCCAAATGATTACATCAACAATCAAACTGGGCGTTTTCAATACAAGTGGAATAACAGAATCGAGCATTGCCCAAAATCTGCAATTCGTGAAAGTTCCAATCTTTATAACCCCTCACCGATCAATAGGATGAGGATTTCACAACAAAGTTCTCTTGCCAAGCATTGAAATAGATTAATAAGTAAGAGATCGCTCAGATGCAAGAAAGTATCAGTTGAACACAATCCCCAAACAAAGAAGATCAAACACACGAATGGGAGACTAGAAAGAACCAAGAAACAGAGAAATTATAAACATAAAGATGTGAAATTTGGCAGTTACCCAAGAGGATACACATTCCCGGAGACGGGAAACACGACGGAGGAGCCAAGTCGACGATTCTGTAACTTCACTTGTTGAGCCGACGAGTCTTTGGCAGCTTCAGAGAGTTGAAGGAGAGCAAAGAAGAAGAAGACGAAGAAGAAGCAAAGAGGGTTCATTGTCTCCTTAGTCGGATTCATCTCCTTTTTTGGCCCCAAGAAAGCGAAACCAAATCACCCAAAAATAAGGTTTCTTTATTGACAAAGGGGCAACAAAAAAGGAGGCTTCTTTGTGTACAAGACTTGTTGTTGCTTCCTTATAGGAGTGAGTGAGTGACTATTTTATGTTTATACCTCTCTCTCTCTCTCTCTCTCTCACTCAATTTGTTGCAAGTTGCAGCACACAGAGCCACAGAGGTTTCCTTGAGTTCCCGTAAGCTTTAATTGAGAAACTTGGCATTTGGCTAATCTACGCTTTTCACGCTCACTACACTTGGCGTGTAGAGCACGCGCGAGCCAGGATTGATTTAAAAGGCCGAGGTCAAACGTACGAGGCCCAATATGCTCAGCCCATAAACTCTATAGAGTGATTGTTTTTTTTTTTTTTGGGCTTCTTTTATCAATTTTTGGTGAAAATCATTTACTCTTTTTTACATGATTTACATTATTCCACTACTATAAATTTTACAAGATAAATTAAATTGAAAGGCAATTTAACTATATTTTCTTCATTGATTTTTTTCTTAACAGTTATTGTAAATTTTCAGATAAATAATACTATTATTAGCTCTCTCTTTGTTTGGTAGTGTGGTACAGTAAAAAAAAAAAAAAAGGAAAAAAAAATCCGTTAAGGCGCGCGTGAGGTTCACTTTCACTTTGTGATATCATTATCCAGTTTTAAGAGTGAGTGACTCCAAATAGATCCAACTGTCAACGCATAGCTAAGTTACCGACACCTGTCCTTTTAATAAACTCTCACTCTTTCCGGCGCTTCTCTCTCCGCCGTGACAACAAAATGGCTGTTTCTCTCTCCGCCGCTTCTCACATACTCTGTTCATCCACCAGAGTCTCTCTTTCTCCCGCCGTCGCCTCCTCCACCTCCTCAGCTCCTCTTCTCGTTGCGGTTTCTTCCTCTACATCATCATCGTCTCCACATTGTCTTTCTTCTCTTCGAAGCGTCGCATCTTCTTCCTCTCTGTTTCCTCATCTCTCCCTCGTTCAGGTACCGTAGTTTGATCGGATGACTATGTACGTAAGACTATACTTTTTCTAAAGTTTAATCATTTCTGTTGATTTTTTAGAAAAGGAATCCGATTTATGGGAGGAGCAAGGGGAGGGTTTCACCAAAATGTGCCGCTTCTGATGCAGCTCAATTGAAAAGTGCTAAAGAAGACATCAAAGTGCTTCTCCGGACTAAGTTTTGCCATCCCATTTTGGTAAAGTATCTATTCTTATCTCTTTTTGATTTGATGATTATGATATTGCAGCTGGATCATATTTGTTAAGTGACTTTTTTTTATAAGTCTGTTGTTGTTTGCTTTGTTTACTAGATATATTGGAGAAAGCAGAATTGAATTTGTGTGTGTCACGTACGTTTCATTGCAGGTTAGATTGGGGTGGCACGATGCTGGTACGTATAACAAGAACATTGAGGAGTGGCCACAGAGAGGTGGAGCTAATGGAAGTCTTAGATTTGAGCCTGAGCTTAAACATGCTGCTAATGCTGGTACTCCTTCCATCACAATTCCCACATGCATTGTGGCTTTAAGACCTTTTTTTTTTTGCTGTCTTTATATTCTACTTTTGACATTTACAGGTCTCATTAGTGCTTTAAAGCTCGTTCAACCTATCAAAGACAAGTATCCTAACATCTCTTACGCCGATTTATTCCAATTAGCTAGTGCCACTGCAGTAGAGGTATTCCTTCACTATTCCTTGGCTTGGTCTTTGAAATTTAGTGATAACTCTAGATTTCACTTCAGGAAGCTGGTGGTCCTGAAATCCCGATGAAATATGGGAGAGTTGATGTCGTAGCACCTGAGCAGTGTCCAGAAGAAGGAAGACTCCCTGGTTAACTAATCTTTTCCATTGTCTGTTTCATGTCTTCGATGAGTTTTGTTTCAGATTTTGTTATGGACATTTGAACTCATGAGGTGAAATATGCTTATGTTTTAGATGCTGGACCTCCTTCACCAGCTGATCATTTGAGAGATGTATTCTACAGAATGGGACTTAATGACAAGGTCATTTCTGATTTTTTCCATTTTCTGTTATTCATGTCAACGTGAATAGGCTCATTTTCTGACTGCAGAGGTTTTTTTGTCTAGCAGGAAATAGTTGCCCTGTCTGGTGCACATACTTTAGGACGAGCCAGACCAGACCGTAGCGGTTGGGGAAAACCTGAGACAAAGTACACGGTATAATAAACTACAAAATGAAACTTCGTTATATTGTTGTTGCAGTGATAGTGTAGAGATGTTATGGAAAAGTTCAAAATGGCAGAAAACTGGACCTGGAGAAGTAGGAGGACAGTCATGGACAGTGAAATGGCTGAAGTTCGACAACTCTTACTTCAAGGTCTACCTCTCTATCTGTCTTAGTAGATTTTGGGACTGAAGAAGAGTTTTCTAGGAAGATGACATATGTGAATACCATCCTCAGTTTCTTAATCATTGACTTCTATGACGAGCAGGATATCAAAGAAAAGAGGGACGAAGATCTTTTGGTGTTACCCACTGATGCTGCACTGTTTGAAGATCCGTCTTTCAAGGTTACTTATGTTTGGTAAATAATTAAGATGCCGCAGAGTTAGTACTTCTTTGTTTTAAAAAAACTCCTATTTACAGAACTATGCAGAGAAGTATGCTGAAGATCCGGCTGCCTTTTTCAAGGATTACGCTGAAGCTCATGCCAAGCTCAGCAATAATGGGGCGAAATTTGACCCTCCCGAGGTACATAACACAAAGAGAGAGAAATTTTAATCTCAAGCAACTTTATGTTAACCAACATGAACCATGCGTTTTACATCCAGTTCAATGACTTACCTATGTAGTCTTAAACTGCTAATCTGTCACTATGATATTAAACAGGGCATTATCATTGACAACGCTCCAGAGAAGTTTGTAGCTGCTAAGTATTCCACTGGAAAGGTTGGTCCTTGCTACTTAACACAAATGTGCTTGTAGCTTATTGTAACATATACATTTTGAAAGAAAAAAATGATCCTTTGTTTAAAACTTTTCCGGGTATAAATGCAGAAGGAGCTTTCGGATTCGATGAAGAAGAAGATAAGAGCAGAGTATGAAGCAATAGGAGGAAGCCCAAATAAGCCATTACCCACTAATTACTTCCTCAACATCATAATTGCCATTGGCGTTTTGGTCATTTTGTCCACTCTCTTTGGTGGTGGAAACAACAACTCCGATTTCTCTGGTTTTTAACTGAAAAAAAATTATACTTTTTGATTTCTCTTACCTGTATACATACTTACTTGGTGTTTATATATTCTTTGAAAACGAAAACATCATTGGTATAGACGTATAGTTTGCTTCAATAAAGTTACAGCCAGACATACTGAGATAACCAAGCTCTGTTTTCCCCCCTACTGAACCGGTGAAGGCACTGCTTCTATTGCTGTTCTGTTCAGATTCAACCATTGTATGTTTGTTCTG
This sequence comes from Camelina sativa, assembly GCF_000633955.1. Classification (NCBI taxonomy): domain Eukaryota; kingdom Viridiplantae; phylum Streptophyta; class Magnoliopsida; order Brassicales; family Brassicaceae; genus Camelina; species Camelina sativa. The sequence continues at coordinate 25,432,011 of NC_025691.1, forward strand.
AATACTTGAAATGATGTTACGTTAGGACAGTTTGCGAGGCCGAGATCAGTGAGAGATAACTACGCAAGAGCTTGAAACTCTCAGTTTTTGCTTCCTATGCAATCTACACTGCGGGTAATCCACCTCACAGATACAGGGGAGTGTAGGCGAGCAGGCCGATAATAAATTCAGAATATTGTTTGACTTGTTGATAGTATATCAGAATATGAGAAGATTATTCATATGAATTGTTCTTTTTTTTTTTGGTATAATTGATGATTGTATTTGCTGTATAGGTGCATTTTCAATGGAAATGGAAAGTTGTTGAGAAATTTAGTTTTAGACGCTCATAGTGAGTTTGACTTGAATAATATTGCGGGAAGCTTCAAATATTGATGGTAAGAAGATCAATATACTGCTGTGTGTACCAGATGACTACGTATTGCTCTCTGTTCATGTGTACCATGTTTTCTTTTGATCCCTCTCTTAGTTACATCAAACTTATGAGCTCTACATATGTGGGTATGTTTTGTTTGTTCCAGTTGGATATGTTCATATATGTTGTGGTTCTTACGGAGTTACGGTGGAACACAGTGATGAAATCCAGCGTCAAGGCTTTGAGGTTAGCTACTAAAACATTGGTGGTGGTTAGGATTTCTCTTACCTGGTGGTTTAAGATTTGAGAGTAGTGTGAGCAATTCCAATACTAGATACTATAATATAAAGTGTGTGAATCACTGCTACGCCTTTGCACGAATATTTCAGAACATTAAAATAAGGCTTGCAGTTGCTTTGCCTTTTAAAGATTCATTCAAGATTCTTCTGCCATTTGGATACTAAAGAAAGAAAAGGCTTCTCTCTATTGGATTAGGTTAACCATCGTACTTGTTTCTAAATCTATACAAAGGGATTTTAGATAACTTTTTCAACACCACATGCCACATAGAGACGTGCATAGTTATGCTCCATATATCTATTATTTTTTTTACTTTTTGACGTCAACTCCATCTATTCTTCTTCTTCTCAAGATTTTTGATTATTAAAGTGTTGTTAGGAAAAATCAATGTTTCCTTTACAACTACCAACTTTAAATATTAAATTCTGAATCAAGAAAGATGTAACAAATTGGTTGGTATGGAAAATGATGTGCCTTCCTTCTTCTAGTGACGCAAGAAGCTTACGACGATGAGCCGATGGGATTGGTCAGACTCATTCTCATTTTCCTAATTGCTTTTTAAAACTTTTCTTTTTCTTTTACCTTTTCGTGATTCTTCTGAATCATGAGGTCATGTTTTCTCGTTCGAAATGATAATCATGATAATATCATCAAAATAGACACACCGACGACGACCCACCTTCTTGTACGATCCAGACATATATAACCGAATTTGAACTAAAATGAATGAGTGAAAAAGGACTCAATTGTTAAACAGCACAACCATTATCTTGATGATAAAACAAAACAAATTATGATATGGATTTGGCCCTTAGGAGATTGTGATTAAGGAGGTGAATGTGGAACTGGATTTGGCAGCACATGACCTACTTTTGTCACCCAATAGTCTTAATGTCTCATGTTAATAATACATGCAATCAGTTATACAAATTTACAAAACAAATGAGACTATTAATTTGTCTTGTAAAGGAAACATATAAATTGATGGGATTTGATGATTCGGATATGAGACTTACTGATCATGAAGATAATTTAGTTTGACAAATACTATTAACGACTTCTGAAAATGAGATTGGCTTCATTGCTTTTGACAAAATAGTTGTCAATATTGTTTGGGATGTTTTCAATAGGAAAACAAGAACGTAGACAAGAGAGAGAGAAAACAGGGGTCATGGGGAATGGATCAATCAACAAAAGAGAAAAAGATTAGATCCACATATATCAAATTTTGGTAAACTATATCCATTTTTTTCCGCTTACTATATAATCCACTGAAACAATGAGTAGTAGTAATTCACAAACTGTTTTACGGCCAAGTATCGTATTGCACAAAGATAGAAATAATCAGGCGAAATTGGTAGGGACCAAAACTAAACAAATCTTAATACTAGGAAAATATAGTTTTTTAAAAACCCAAATTTTTCGTGTGAACAATAAATAGAAAACATGTCAATTGAATAGTAAACTTCATCCGACATTACAAATTTACAACAAACCAAAAAATGGAACACACACCCATTCACTTCTTTTACCAATAGAGAAAAAATGGAAACATTATAAATTTTGATCGTTAAAAATTTTATAATTTCAACATATTTTTGTTTCGGTATGTAAATTTACTGCTCAAAGTTTCAAATTTTTTCTTTTTTTTTGGTCAACAAAGTTTCTAATTTAAGTTTTTTTTTTTAAGTTCTGTGTATTTTATTAAATTTTAAAAACGTTGTGAAAGTTAGTCAAATTGGTAGGAAATCTAGGGACCAAAACTAAATAAAGTATATTGTCAAATTTTATTTTATTTCCTCGTCGTTGCCACTTTCTTCTTCTCCTTCTCAAATTCACAGTTCGCAATAAATATTTTCCCAGATCCCCCGCCCCCTAGCTTTCCTCCCACATCTTTTTATCCATTAAATTTAGTAGAAAAAGCTGAAAATTAATTGCAACCTGGCGACTTTGAAGTTTCTTTTTGGTTTCTTCTTTACCTTGTGTGTATGTCTCCCTCTCCCTACTCTGATTCGTGAACACGTTTTCAAATAAATCATCAACCATGGCTTCTTCTGCTTTTTTCTTCTCCAATCTAACTCATGCACTCAGCACTTCATATTAAATTCGTTTTTTTTTTACATGATCACTAAAAATTACGGCTAATCACATTTTGCTCTGTTCCTCCTCCAGAAAAACTTTGCTCTGTTCTTACTAAAAAAAAAACCAAACTTTGTTCTGTTCCTACGATTTTTCCATTCAATTTTGCCGCCGTTTTCTTCGACTAAAATCTGAGGCCAGCGAAGGTTGTTGTTGTTGCTCCATGTCCAACGATGATCGAAGAGTGAGAATTTGAAACAGAGTCTAGAGTTCCCCCGAGGAAGAAGACGTTATTATGGGTTGCGGAGGGTCAAAATTAGATAATCAACAGATTGTGATTCTCTGCAGAGAGCGTAAGGAACATATTAAAGCGGCGTCGTATCATCGCTCTGCTCTCGCCGTCGCTCACCTTACTTACTTCCAGTCTCTCTCCGACGTCGGCGAAGCTATTCAACGTTTCGTCGACGATGAAGGCTTGTTACTTGCTTCTTCGTCTTCTTCTTCTACTTCGCCGGATTCTCCAGCTCTTACGTTACCGTCCGACGAAGGGAAGCCGCCGAAGAAACACAAGAAGAAGATCCCTCCTCCTTCAACCACCTCCATTTCTCATTCCATCATCGAAGAAGACGGAGACGAAGACGAAGATGAGTCGCATTTGCATCTAAGCTCCGGATCCGACTCCGAATCCGAAACAGAAGCTGGATCTAATGATCATCTCCAAATTGATGATAGCACTCCTGAACAAGAACGGTCAACTCAAACATTTCATTCCGGTTATGATCCAACTAGCTATGCTCCACCGGTTTACCCACCCGGTTATCCACCAAGTTACACACAAGGTTATATGCCCGGTTATCAACCGGGTTATCCGCCGGGATACCCACCGGGTTACCCGAGTTTCAACCCAAACGCAAATCGAGGAATGTATTTTATGAAGAAATCCGCGCCGCAATCTGGACCGTTCATCTTCCAGCCGGAGAATCATCGAGTGGAGAACGCACAATGGCCGTCGGACTCTGGATTCGGAAACGCTGGAGCGCAACGGAAATCGCCGTCAGCGGCTCCTCCTCCGTCACCGCCAAAGGTTTCAACTTGGGATTTCTTGAACGTATTTGATACATATGACTACAGCAACGGTCGTTCTCGTGCTTCCGGATATTATCCGATGGGAATGGCGTCAATCTCAAGCAGTCCTGATTCTAAGGAAGTTAGAGAAAGAGAAGGGATCCCTGAGCTGGAAGAAGTAACAGGGGAAGAAGTGATCAAGCAAGTATATAGACGTCCCAAGAGAACAGGATTGGAGAAGGTGAAAGAACACAGAGACGAGGACGAGTACAACGTTGTTCGTGAGAAGAACAGTATTAACAAAAGAGGTTATGTTGGTGAGGAAACTATGAGGGCAGTGCCGGTGCCAGATAAAGCCACTGAAAGCTCATTCGATTCGGAGACGGTGTCTTCTTTCTCAGGGAGTGATGTAGAATCTGAGTTTCACTATGTTAATGGTGGTGAAGGAAAGAGCAGCAACAGTTCTTCTAATAGTCATGAGACGGCAATGGGGACGAAGATTTCGGTAGAGGAAGAGTATGGGAGGAAGAAAGGAGTGAGCTTTGAGTTGGAGGAAACGACGAGCACTTCCTCTTTTGATGTTGAATCTTCCAAGATAAGTAGCTTATCTAGTTTGTCGTACCATGCCACTAGGGATCTCAGAGAAACTGTGAAGGAGATCAAAAGTGAGTTCGAGGTTGCTTCTTCGTGTGGGAAGGAGGTTGCTGTGTTACTTGAGGTTGGCAAGTTGCCTTATCAGCATAAAAATAATGGCTTTAAAGGTACCCTCCTGTCTTAGTGTCTTAACTCTTGTATGTTTTGCTGGTCTGATATTCTGATACTCCTTGATGATATAGCTCCTTCCTTTTTGCAGTCATCTATGTATAGAAACCTATATATTTAGCATGATTCAGTGTAAGTCATAGTTACCAAGTAATGCTGATTAACTGAAGTTTAATGGGTATTTGATGACTTGTTTAGACGTGCCTCCGGGAATTGTATAAACTTTGATGTAATGGGAAGTTATCTTGACTGAATAGGAATTTCTCCTGTCTGCTAGATTTTTCTGAATTTACTGAATTATGAAACAAAGCTGGATGGTTTGGTTTCGAGAGATAAGTTATGTTAGGTTTAGACTGATTTGCTTCGTGTTGTATGGAAAGCCTCTTGTTATTGTGGTTTAGTAGGGAAAGCATCTTGACATCTTGTTATTGTCTGTCAATATAGTAGGGAAAGCATCTTGTTATTGTGGTTTAGACTGATTTGCTTTGTGTTGGACTGTGAACCATATAATATGTGCACACTGCTTTTTGGATGAGTTTTTTTGCTGCTTTGTTTGGTGAAGTTTTAAATGAAGTGTTATACTTTGCAGTTATCTTATCCAGGATCATGTATCTGGTAGCACCATCCACACAGTCATCACATTCTCAGCCCATACGTTTAACATCTAGGACACGGAAAATGGCGAAAGCATACAATGGACAAGATGTTAATGGAGGCTCCACTGGGAACCTCTCATCAACCTTGGAGAAACTGTATGCGTGGGAAAAGAAACGGTACAAGGAAGTTAAGGTATTAATGCCTTTATATATGATGTAGCTTTGTCTTTTTTTTGAATCTCTAATCTCTAATGTGACTTTATGTCACTTATAGATTCTTGCGTGATGTTACATCGTGATTTGCGTTTGATGGCAGGACGAAGAGAAGTTTCGTGCCATTTATGAAGAGAAGTGCAGGAGACTTAAAAAAATGGATAGTGATGGAGCAGAGTCTATCAAGATCGAGGCTACTCGGGCAGCCATTAGGAAGCTTATGACCAAAATTGATATTTGTATAAGATCAGTTGATTCAATTTCCAGCAGAATCCACATACTTAGAGATGAAGAATTGCAGCCACAGTTGACACAGTTAATACACGGGTAAATCATCTTTCTATATTTCGATATCTATGAGCAGATTAAGCTGTCAAACAAAACTGATACTTTTTGTGTGTGTTTGAAGGTTGATAAGAATGTGGAGATCGATGCTTAAGTGCCACCAGAAACAGTTCCAGGCAATCATGGAGAGCAAGGTTCGATCTCTCAAAGCAAACACAACCTTACAAAAAGACTCTGGCTCGAACGCAATTCTTGATCTTGAGGTGGAGCTAAGAGAATGGTCTAGCAGCTTCAACAACTGGGTTAACACCCAGAAGTTATACGTCCAGTCCCTAAGCGGATGGCTCTCGAGATGCCTTCACTATGAACCCGAGGCAACAGAGGACGGAATCGCTCCTTTCTCTCCTAGCCAGATAGGTGCACCACCCATCTTTATCATATGCAAAGATTGGCAAGAAGCAATGGGTAGAATATCTGAAGATAATGTGGCTAATGCTATGCAAAGTTTCGCTTCAAGCCTACGCGAGTTATGGGAGAAGCAAGAAGAAGAGCAGAGGGTAAAAGCGCAGTTTGAGCAGCGAGATGCGGAGGAGTCAGAGAGAAGTTTGGTTTCGAGAAGTAAGTCAGAGAGCGGGATATCGGCTTTGGATGATCTGAAAGTGGATTTAGATTCAATGAGGAAGAAGCTAGTAGAGGAAAGAGGAAAGCGTAAAGAAACTGTTAAGCTTGTGAACAACGAGTCATCTAGTAGCTTGAAAAATGGTTTAGTTCCCATATTTGGGGCATTGAGAAAATTCACAGCAGAAGTTGTGAGAGCTCATGAAATTGTTCGGCTACAACATCCTCAGACTTCTTCTTGAGCAGAGAGTTTTGAAGTTTTTGTTACTTACAAATTAGATATACATAGGATTATTATATAGGAAAACTTTGGTATAGATATGCTCATATTCATTCATTGGTTGGTTAGTTTGCTTTGTAACCCGTTTGGTGAAGAAGAAATGATCAAGTTTTCTCATTCAATTGAGATTATCTATGAAAATGCTATATAAACAATCCTGACTGATATTGGTTACAAATTTACAAGAATACATAAATAAGATTTTGAAATTCACAACAGTATCAAGGATTTAAAAAAGAATAAAGAACATAAGAATATAGTGTCTCATGGTTTGGCATGCTCTATGTCTATGATAGAGTATTAATATATATATATATTTTTTGGCAGCCTATGATACTTCTTTAATGGCTAGACGTTTGACAAGTTAAAAAAATGTAAAAATTAGAGAAATGTCAAAGATTTCGTATGTTTTGTGTTCGAATATTATGGTTCACATGTTATGTTCATTACCTGAAGTTATAATACATATATCGGTTGTTATATGTTGATAAAATTATGTCTTAAACCACAATAGTTTACTCCTTAAAATACAATTATTATTTTTGTTTATATATAAGTAGGCAATGTTGCCATAGTGAAGCCATGGTAGCAACATAAGGAAAAGAAGAGAGATCATGGGTTAGGCATAATCTATAGGATGTTAATAATCCTGGCAAAAAGATCAAAGTCAAATCTCCATAAATTTAATTTTTGGTCAGTAACTTTTCAAAAGATGCACATTTATTTTGAGTGTTGACTCAGCAAGGATTATAATGAGACAATAAAGTGTATTAATTATTTTCATTAATTATGACTTTTTTTTTTTTTTGACACTGCAGATTATGGAAGTAAATATTGAGAAAATCAATAACCGTTGTGGGTCAAAGAGTCAATGAAAATATTTTACTTGCCAAAAAGTTAAAATGGAAACCAAAAAAAAACAATGACGAGGCATTATCCAATAAAAACACGCCACGTGTAAATATGGCCACTAAGCATCCAGAGATTTCGTTTAATTTCTATAATCCATAGCGCTTAGTATAAATTAGTGAGTGCAGCAGAGCATAATCAAATCCCATTCCTCTCCTCTCTGATAAGAAGAAGAAGAAGAACATTCTTCGTCGTCGTACAGAGAAGAAGAGAGACGATAATAAATGGCGTTCAAGGGTTTAGCGTGGTTTTCGATCCTTTTGTTGTCTTTGTTCGCTTCTTCTATCAGAAGCGAACAGACGGAGGAGTTCGTCTTGACTCTCGATCACTCTAACTTCACCGATACCATCAACAAGCACGATTTCATCCTCGTCGAGTTCTACGCCCCTTGGTAATATCTATTCTCAATTACTCTCTCTATTTCTCTTGTCTATCAATCTTAATCGTGAGATCGATCTCTGTCCTCGTGAATTATTATTGTGGCTCTCTTGCTGTTGTTGTCTAGTGTTTGATTTTAAACGGTGAAGCTGATTGTTTTCGATAGGTGTGTTGTTTTGTTTCACTCGACTCAGTCTATGTTGGCTTAATGTGTTCTCGTCTTAGAATACAAACCTTGTTTAGAATAATCATTTGGGATTATTATGCTTTGACTTATTTTCGTCTGTAATTGGATGCGTATAAAAGCTATCCTGATTTTAATTCTCTTCGTTTCATTTGAGTAACTTGATGTTTTTTGCTTTGTTTTCAGGTGTGGTCACTGTCAGAAGCTTGCTCCTGAGGTGAGAATTTTGGCTTTTTTAATCACTTAATTACAGATTGATTTGTGTTTTTTTTTTTTTTCGAAATTTGAATTTTAGAGATAACAATTTTACTTATATGGGCTAAGCTAAGATGGGTGTGATTGCTTTACAGTATGAGAAGGCTGCATCAGAGTTGAGCAGTCATAACCCTCCCCTAGCTCTTGCCAAGATTGATGCCAGTCAGGAAGCTAACAAAGGAATCGCTAACGAGTACAAGATTCAGGGTTTCCCCACTATGAAGATTCTGAGAAATGGTGGGAAAACTATTCAAGATTACAATGGACCTCGTGAAGCCGACGGTATTGTCACTTATGTTAAGAAGCAAAGTGGCCCTGCTTCTGTTGAAATCAAGTCAGCTGATGTTGCTGCTGAGGTTGTTGGTGATAAGAATGTTGTTGCTGTAAGTACTGCTTCTTGATTTTATTTTCAGTCCACGAGTTCTGCAACCAACCATTATATTATGTCTCTCTCTCTCTCTCTGTTGTCTTAGGTTGGAGTGTTCCCTAAATTATCCGGCGAGGAGTTCGATTCTTTCACGGCCCTTGCTGAGAAATTGCGTGCTGACTATGATTTCGCACACACTTTGGATGCCAAGCATCTTCCTCGTGGAGATTCTTCTGTGCAAGGACCTGTCGTCAGACTATTCAAGCCTTTTGATGAACTCTTTGTTGATTCCAAGGTACATAGGAACCCTTTTTTTCATTTTTTACATATTACATCACTGAGTAGTCATGGTTTATTACAGATTACTTATTTGATTGACAAATCATGAATTCAGGATTTCAATGGGGAAGCTCTAGAGAAATTCGTCAAAGAATCGAGCATTCCACTTGTCACCGTCTTTGACAGTGATCCCAACAACCACCCATATGTTGCCAAATTCTTTGAAAGCCCTGCCACTAAGGTATCATTTGTGAATTTATTTACATAAATGGATATTTCAGTTATGCCTTACATTTTTACTCGACTAGTATTTTAGAGTATTGAAAATGGTAGTTTAGTAATTAGTATGTGCGTGAAGGTTTAAAGCTTTTAGATTGTGTAAACTGTAGCAAAGGCTGTGATAGCAGAACGCGTTAATTAAATTTGGTAACTGGATCATAATTCTCTTGATAATTGTTGAGGTCCCTTTTTGATGTCGAAATGAGTTTATTGAAAGCATTTGTTCTGTTCTGTTTTCTTTTTGTTTTTTCATTTGTTTCCAGTCTTCTATGACATTCTGGTTTTTATGGATAGTAATATTTTGAATATCAGGCAATGATGTTCGTTAACTTCACCGGGGCAACAGCTGAATCTCTAAAATCAAAGTACCGTGAAGTTGCTACATCCAACAAAGGTCAAGATCTTGCCTTCCTTGTTGGTGATGCTGAGAGCAGCCAAGGCGCTTTCCAGGTTACTATAGAACTTTGTCTCTCCCAGTCATTTTCTCCTGTCAGTGTTAACACATCTCTAAACAATTTATTTGGATGTATCTGTGAAACAGTACTTTGGACTTGAAGAAAGCCAAGTTCCCCTCATCATCATCCAAACTCCTGATAGCCAGAAGTATTTGAAAGCAAATGTTGAGGTTGACCAGATTGAATCATGGATCAAGGACTTCAAGGTTTCATTCTCTTTTGCAGACTATCACACTAGCTTTATGTAAAAAAAAGTACGTTTAGAATCAGTGTAACTTAACCAACTAATATGTTTTCTTCAGGACGGGAAAGTTGCCGCCCACAAAAAATCTCAACCTATTCCAGCTGAGAACAACGAACCAGTGAAGGTTGTTGTAGCCGAGAGCCTTGACGACATAGTTTTCAAGTCTGGAAAGAATGGTGAGTACATTTTTGAAAACTCTAGTGATCGTTTCAATATTTGTGCAAAACCAAGACTGATAAACTATCAATTCATGTATCAGTTTTGATTGAATTCTACGCACCGTGGTGTGGACATTGCCAAAAACTTGCTCCAATCTTGGACGAAGTGGCTTTGTCATTCCAGAACGACCCAAGTGTGATCATAGCAAAGCTAGTAAGTTCTCTTTATTGTTTACATGTAAATCAATCACTTGGGATCTACTGGAGTGACTAAACCGGTTGTGTGTGTGTACAGGACGCAACTGCAAATGATATCCCAAGTGATACCTTTGATGTGAAAGGGTTCCCGACCATTTACTTCAGATCAGCAAGCGGAAACGTTAAAGTGTACGAAGGAGACAGGACAAAGGAAGACTTCATAAACTTCGTTGAGAAGAACAGTGAGAAGAAGGCAGCTTCTCATGGGGAAGAGTCTACCAAGATTGAGGAACCAAAGAAGACTACCGAGGAAGCAGCTGCAAAGGACGAACTGTAGAAGTCTTGAGTTTTTTTTTTGAAGTAGGAGCATTTCTCTTCTTCTCCTCCCTATCCATCAGAATCTTCTTTTTTCTTTTATAGTTTCTTCTTTTTTGGCTATCTTGTTCGAAACCCAAATTCTCTGCCGTTAATAAAAAGTTCCGATCAGAGGAACCTAATAATCATCTAATCTGTTTGATCAAAGGGTTTGGTATATGGTTCCTTGTCGACTATTTAGTAAGTCATCCTAATATCATCATGACTCTCGAAGTCATGTGCGGTGGCAATACCAAACCAAAAACGACATAGGGCTAACATTCTCATCATATCTATGAGATAGAAGTCACATATGCTGCCTGCGCCTGCATCTCAGTTGTTGTAGCAGCTACTTACTACTTACGTTTTTAATGGTTGTGTAGTGGATGCGATTAGGCTGCTGCACATACTAATGGGGACATTTTGTACCCATTAAATAATATATCAATATATATAACTTGGGGACCATATAAATATGTAATTTCCCCCCATAAAAAAACATGTACATTTCACGGGATTTGTATTGGATTGATGATATAACATCACTAATACTAAAAATTAAATTATAAGGTGTGATTCTATAATGGATTTATATATTATCTCATAGTGTTAAACGAGCACCTTTAATCATGGAATATAATATCTAGATTTTTACATACTAAATTCCTTTTTCTTGTAGTCATACTAAACAATTAACATTGTACGGCTTCAAAATGTTACTTTCGATTTTAATACTGTGTTAAGTTAAGAGTGTTTCTCCTTTTCCACAGTATATTCAACTAAACCTCGAGATTTTGTATGACGTTGCTAAGATACGATGTACTTAAATATATTGTTACATTTTCGCTGCAATTTTAAACTGAAATCACATGACAAATGATCGCAATATATGAGCAATTAACGATAAAGAATCAAATATATTTTTAATCAGAATGATTAGAAGAAGAAAAAAACGACAAAAATATGTACTCGTCCATTTGACACCAATCAAATAGTAAAGGAACAATATAATTTAGCTTTGGTGGTTCCATAAAGTGATAGCCTGATTCACGTGGTTTCGTGGACCCAACGGTTCCTGTTAATACCACAAAAATATTTTATTTTTACAATGTTTTAAATTATGGTGTAGGTGATATAGAGAGTCCGAGAAAATTCACACCCACACACACACTTGTTATCTTTTGCATATTATGGTAAGAAAATACACCTTTGGCGGTTTGATGAAAAAAACTAATATTGCTTAGTACTCCAATTTTTCTGCAAACTTTTATATCAATGAATACGTGATCTTCTTGACTAACATATAGCTCCAATCTTATATATATACCATGCATATTTTTGCAACTTCAGACAAAATATGAAAATAACATTGTTTAGATTTGTTTGTTTTGTTTTCTTTGTTGTAAAAGCTAATCAATACCATGTCGTTTATTAGGTTTGTTTAAAATAAGTACAATGTGTTTCATGCTTTCTATGTATATACACTTTTATAATCATGAATTGTATAGGTACATGTATAGATTTTATATCCATGTTTGATAGAAAGAAAAATTGTGCTTTCTATGTGTATATCAATAACATAGATTTTAAAAATAACAGTAGTAAAAAAGGGATGGATTTGGTATAACAAATATAATACTTTAAAGTTGAAACCATTGTCCCCACAATCCATGATCATGAAACTTTTCATTATTTCGTGAATCACGAAGAAAAATAAAATACAATTGCCAATTGCCATAGTCTTTGTGTATTGATTTGGCAATCAAATGGAAAGCCCTTGCGTCCACTTGGATGGCTACTTGGCTTCACATTGTTTCCTTATAAAAATGTCACTAATGAAGAATGTTGAAAACCACACTCTCGAACTTTAAACTCTTCTTTCCTAAATAATCTCTCTAACCAACGACAGGAATGACTAACCACCTTCAAGATCCCTTAACCACTTACCCTAAACCGGTTTTAACCAAAGAAGAAGACGAGAAAATGGTGAGTTTGCAAGCGGAGAGCATCGTGAACACCGTCGCCTTCCCTATGGTTCTCAAAGCAGCCTTGGAGCTTGGTGTCATCGACACAATCGTTGCTGCAGGCAACGGCGCATGGCTATCACCATCTGAGATAGTGGATAGTCTCCCAACCAAACCTACCAACCCGGAGGCGCCGGTGTTGCTGGACCGGATGCTACGATTACTCGTCAGCCACTCGATCTTGAAGTGTCGTCTGGTTGAAGCCAGAGAAAATGGTCGAACCGGAAAGATCAAGAGAGAATATGCAACCGAACCGGTTTGCAAGTTTTTCTTGAAAGATAGTGACGGCTCTGGTTCTCTTTTGTCTCTGTTCTTAATGTTCCATAGCCAAGTGTTTTTTAAGACTTGGTAAGTGATCGTATAAGTCAATTCGATCTGGTTGTCAGTTACATCAAAACCAGATAAATTATAACCACTTACAAAAAAAAAAGGGTAGTTCTCTATAAACCTATCATAAATGAACAAGATTTTGTCTTAACAGGACAAATCTTAAAGATGTGGTACTAGAAGGAAGCGATGCATTCAGCTCTGCCCACGGCATGAGAATTTTTGAATACATTAATTCCGATGAACAATTCGCTGAGATGTTTAATCGCGCCATGTCGGAACCTTCAACCATGATCATGAAGAAGGTTCTAGAAGTATACAGAGGATTTGAAGATGTTAACACTTTGGTGGATGTTGGTGGAGGAAATGGCACCATTTCAGGTCTTGTCACTTCCAAGTATCCTCATATTAAAGGTGTTAATTTCGACTTAGCTCAGGTTTTAACTCAGGCTCCTTTTTATCCAGGTACACACTATTTAATACTATTCTTTGTTAAACAACTTCTTAATATATATATATATATACATTTGATCAGATTTATATTGAACTGCTAGTTTTTAATAACTACACCTCTTAATTAAACATTTTGTATTGTTTAATTATACTAATGATAGGAGTCGAGCATGTCTCCGGAGACATGTTTATAGAAGTTCCAAAGGGAGATGCCATCTTTATGAAAGTAAGTTTACAAATATATTTGAAGAGACAAAATTTTAAATTTATTTATTTTGCTAGAAGGCTTGATATATAAATTTATATCTTTAATGTTATTATCTAAGAAAATCATTTATTCGAACTAGAATGGTTACAATGATTGACAGTGGATACTACATGATTGGACGGACGAGCTTTGTATAAAGATTCTGAAAAATTGTTGGAAGAGTCTACCAGAAAAAGGGAAAGTGATCATCGTAGAGATGATTACACCAACAGAACCAAAGAGTGGTGACTTTTCCTCCAACACTGTGTTTGCCATGGACTTGTTGATGTTAACACAATGCTCAGGTGGGAAAGAGAGATCTATTTCACAGTTCGAGAGCTTAGCATTTGGGTCAGGTTTTGTTCGATGTGACATCATTTGCCTTGCCTATTCATATTCTGTTATCGAACTCCACAAATAAGATAATTGGAATTTACCAAAACAATACAATATTCACTGGTTTGGTGCATGTGAGAAATTATGGGGGCTACAAATCTTCTACTTTACATATGTAAAATGAATAAGTTACGTACGCGGAGTTTTTTTTTTTTTTTTAATTTTTGTAATGGTTTTTATTGCATGTAATACAATGTTTTATGGTGCTGGCTTGGGTCCTTTTGCTTTTATGAAAGTGTGTGTTTGCATTAAGTTTGTAGTTACTGTTTGGATCGCGGGTTTAACAGCTGTCTGACCGGAACGGTCCGGATTTTACAAACATTGAGTTACGTTGATTACATATTTGCAATACTATTAAATCAGCATACATATTGAAAAGTGAATATGGATTATGGACAATGGTTATCCTTTTTTTTTTGTGCAAATATGTAAAGTGGTACACAATGTTTAAAGATGATAGGAGTCGAACATATGTAAAGTGGTACACAATAGTTACACTTTGTGCACTTTTACTAACATGAACAAAGTTGTTCATGTGCTCCTGTTACTAACATGAACAACTTTGTGCACTTTTAAAGATGTTGGACAAGTTGTTCATGTTCGACTTTGTGTAAACGACCAGGGTGAACATGCGCACTCTGCCTTTGTTGAGTTTGCTTCTCCTAATGAAGCAAACAAGGTGAGACTAGTTTTTTTTAGTAATGATGAATCAATTATCAACTATTCAATTTGAAATTAACCCTTATTGCTGATTAAATCAATCTTTTATACGCTAGGCACTGGAAACGAAGAACGGTGAATATTTGTACAGTTGCAAGATTTTTATTGGAGTGGCTGAGACATCTCCGTACCATCCACCCAAGTAAAATGATTTTCCATGTTACGGAGATTTGTTTCTTGTAACACTCGTTGTAACTTATTGCTAGAGTTTTGATCCCACTACAGAAGACCAACGCTTTTTTTTTTCCTTTTTGTTAATTAGGTTTTGCCTAGATCACAAGGTTTGGTAAGGGATCTAACTCTTTGCATCTTGAGTTTGTTTTCATGAAGAAGAGCTCAGTTGGTGTACTTTTTGGTATACATGGAGAGATCACCACTAAGGTTTTCGATATATCAGGAACGTAGACTCCCTTCAACTAGAAAAAGAAGATGAGACACCTTCTGATTTTGTTGTTGAGGTACCCTGTTCTTATTATCTGCTTCAGATGAGGCTACTTTTTTTTTTTTGGTTATGCAATTTAAGTCCTTCTCTCCTTTGAGTCGTGCTAACACTTGGCTGTTAAATTCAGGAATTACTCGTTATTGCCAATCTCTCTCCCCACACTTAAATATCACACATGTAAGCCGCACCTTACATTTCCACTTTTCGTTCTCTGGAGCAAGTTTTCCTTCACTGATATTTTAACCTCCACTTTCGCAGCCGAAATTTCTTCCATCATGTTGGAAGAGTTGTTAGTGTTTGACTTGTTGTAAACGGCGAGGGTAAGAATGTGGGCTATGGCTTTGTTGAGTTTGGTTCTGCCCACGATGCAAACACGGTGAGAGTAGTTTTGTTTTGTTTTGTAGTAATGATGAAAAAAAAGTATTCAAATAATTTGAAAAGTAGTCTCTTTACTTATTGATTATGAAAATGTATACATAACTAGTTATTTAAAAGTACAATACCTGATTAAATCTTTTGTGCTGTAGGCTCTCGAACTTATGAATGGTGAATATTTGCATGCTCATAAGATTTTGTTGATGAAAGGACATTATCAAACTCCTGCTTTTGTTGAGGTACATGTCCTTCTTATCTTCTAAATAATGTCCTCCGGCTGTTGCCAAAAAATGCCCTTCCTAGGATGGATCTTTTTTGTTTTTCTGCAATTTTTTAAATTCCTTTTCTCCTAAAGAGTCGTGCTAACTCACTTGGCTGTTATATTCAGGAAGCTGCCATAACTAAAACGCTCTTTGTTGCCAATCTTTCTAGAACCATTAAAATATCAGATATGTAAGTAGCATCTTAAATTTCCACTTTCGTTCTCGGAGCAAGTTTTTCATGACTAATAATAATTAATCGTCCGTATTTACAGCATCAATTTCTTCAGAGTTGTTGGAGAAGTTGTTCATGTTCGACTTATTGTAAACAGCCAGGGGCAGCAGCCTAGGGGCTGGGGCTTTGTTGAGTTCGCTTCTGCTACCGAAGTAGAGAAGGTGAGAGTGTCGTTCTGTAGTACTGATGAAAAGTGCATTTTAGTAGTCAGTTGAAAAGTAGTGATGATACATATACAAGTGGTCATCTGAAAGTACGATTGCTGATTAAATATTTTATACTGTAGGCGCTGGTAAAGAACGGTGAATATTTGCACGGGCGCAAGATTTCTCTTGAGGCGGCTAAGACAGTTCCACTCAGTCCACCCAAGTAAATTGATTTTCCATGCTATGGAGATTTGTTTCTGTTACACTGGTTGTAACTTATTGCTGGAGCTTTGATGCCACTAAAGACTAACGCTTTTTGTTTTGTTAATTAGGTTTTGCCTAGATCACAAGGTTTGGTAAGGGATTTAACTATCTGCACCTGGAGTTTGTTCATTGGGTGAAGTTTTTGGGATACATGGAGTGATCACCAAGGTTTTTGATATTCCCAGGTACGAAGACTACCTTCGACAAGAAAGCCTTCTGGTGGGAGAAGATGAGGCAGTGGAAGGACTTGATGAAACTCCCAATTTTCTTGAGGTACCGTACCTGTTTTTACTATCTTCAAAATATGTCAGGCTAAGAAGAAACACGTAGCGTTTAATAACAGGTTTTTTTGGCCACCACAAAATCGAAAGATGACTTATTCTGGGGATGAGGCTACTTTTTGTTGTTATTGCACTTTTTAAGTCGTCCTTGTATTCTTAGAGTCGTGCTAACACATTTGGGTGTTAAATTCAGGAAGTTGCTGCAAGGAAAAATACACTATTTCTTGCCAATCTCCCTTACGACTGTCAGATATACCAACTATGTAAGTAGCACTTTTTTTAATTTCCTCTTCTCTGTTTCGTTCTTGGAGCAAGTTTTTAATGACTCATATTTTTACCCTCCATTTTTACAGCATCAGTTACTTCAGACATGTTGGAGAAATTGTTCATGTTCGAATTATGGTAGACAACATGGGCGAGCATTTGGGTTGTGGCTATGTTGAGTTTGCTTCTTCTAACGAAGCAGAGAAGGTGATAGATACTTGCGATGAAGTAGAAGTAGTGTATATTTGAAAGTAGGATTTCTGATTTAACATTTTCATGCGGTACGCGCTGCTGCAAAAGAAGAAATATTTGGGATACATGAACATTTTTGTTGACGTGGCTGAGATAGCTACTCCATACCCTGTCGGACCCAAGTAAAGTGATTTTTCCATATGGAGATTTGTTTCTCTAACTTTTTGAGATGTCATTTAACAGAAGATTAACGCTATTATCTTTGTTAATTATTAGGTACAACCTTGCAAAGAAGCTTTGGTAAGGGGTTTAACTGTTTTGCCTTTTGTGTTTTGTTATCAGGAGCTATCCCATTGGGTGAATTTTTCTGTATACATGGGGAGAGATGATCACTAGGGTTTTTTTTTTTATTTTTATATTCCAGTTACGACGACAACCTTCGGCGAGGAATAATGATGACCAAACCGAATCTGAAGAAACAGGAACGTGGACAAGGAATAATGAAGACCAAACAGAATCTGAAGAAACAGGAGGTTCCTATGAAGGTGATGGGTTTGTTCTGCGGTAAGAAGATTACCTTCTCAGCTGACGATGATGAGAAACCAAACACGGACCCCGTCTAGTATGACGATGTGTTTCAGCCGCATAATTGCCTTCTGGCTTAGTCTGGCTTATATTCAATACTTAATCTGGGACAGGAAGTTTTTTTTCACCTCATTAAAATGAATAATCAGGTTTACCGTTTACATATTTTATCAAACCTAGGACATTTGACTATTTGCCTAAAAAAATAAAATCAATACAATAAAAGTAGGATGTGTTTCTCTTTAGTATTACACCTCAGCATTTTTGAGAATCCAGATAACCAATCAAATTATAACAATTAATACAGCTCAATTTTGATATCCAATAATATTCATCTATCTTTCCATGTCATTTTTTACGTTAATTTGCTGCATTTTTAAAAATGGCCCAAACCCAACATACTAATAGCAAAATACAATTACATAGGAATCTAATTGTATTTATAATTAAAAGCCAAGTAAATAGCCCAAATCGTAGAAAGATAAAATAGGTAAAGAAATGGTTGTCGTTCAATACCCAACAAACCGAAAAAATGTGAGAATATCTAATATTCGATATCTACTTGTGATTAATTATGAGAACTGCGGTGAAATTTGTTGTTTCTTTCCCTTCAGATCACTTTCTATTTTCTACTCTAAAATAATTTACCTTAACGGAGGAGATAGTAGGAAAGATTGGAATATTGGATGTTCATTAAAGATAACAAAGTAATCAACTAAAATGACGATGTTGCTTTGTATTTTTTCGAAGACGCACTTTGAATCTGGTAAGAGATACAATAAACCACACGGCTTCACAGATTGGAATTACCTCTGGCAATAGAAAAATAATGCGAGGTAAGAGTATGAACGCCGTGGAAAAGCTACAACAAGGAGATATAGTTAAAATATGTGGTGAGAGTCAATACTATACAAAAATTATTCTCAAAATAATTGAAATAAAACAGTAGAAAAACATTCTTGCGGTGTAGCGCGGGCACGATCCTAGTGTTTATTAATAATGTGTTTGAGTGTTTCTCCCTTTCCAACTTTATGTATATACAACTAACCTCGAGATTTTGTGTGGCCGCTGCGCTGATACGATGTATTAATTAAAGAAAGTATTATCATATCTTCAGCTGCTACTTTAAAGCGGAAATCATATGACATGACAAAGATAAATGATCAAAAATTCAATATTTAACCAAAAATAAAAGACCAAAATATTTTGACACACCAATCCAAATGGCATATAGTAAAAGGAACAATATAATAAGTTCTGGTGGTTCCATAAAGTGATTGCCCCCTGATTCACGTGGGGGCGCTCCTGTTAATACCTACACGATTTTTATCAAGTTTTTTAATATACCGTATTTTTAAAGGGTACGTTGCAAAGAGATTTATTAAACGCGGCCGAGAGCATATGTATGCAAGGTATTGGTGTTAATTGGAAGATTATTTCAAATTTCCAATAACTGAAAGATTACAACGTTTTTTTTAGAAACTAGATTTCCACAATGAATTTGTTTGATGGGGAAACAAATTCAAGGAAGTAATCTTTCAAGAAATTCGATCTGAACTTGAAATCGGAAAAAAGTTTAAATTTCTTAGAACTCAAATTAGGGTTTTGCTAAGAACAATGAAAAATCTAAGTTATTGTATTTAACCTTGGATGATTTACAATGAGGGAGTCTCCTCTTATTTATACTTTCCTCTAGATCAGTGAATATATTAGCTTTTCTTATAATTTGGACTAAAATGAGGAAAGTTGCTTTTTCTCTTCAAATCGGCCACCGGGCGAATTAGGAAGTCTGCTCTCCATCTTCGGGGCTGGGCTTCCTTCTTCCGAATAGGCCTCAAGTAAACATTCAATTGGGTTCTAAACCGAATTCCCTGTTTAGTAATCAAAATCTCTTTCTGATTCAAATCGGTATGTTGGGGGTGCTAAATCCCGCACCAACAGTTTTCAATCCATAACCTAATTCCGGTTACAGTACTCGTAGTTTTCTTACGGCCAGCCGGAAAATTTTGTTTTTATTTTTCATCTCTTTCTCTCTCACGTACATTTTCTTCTCGTTTAGCATGATAATGGTCTTGGTTCCATATATACCATATAACAATGCTGTCCGATATACAGAACTATCGATGAATATTTATACTCCAAAGTACGATCAATCAATTTTTTTCTCTCTTTTTTTTCTTTTTTTTTTTTTTTCTTTTTGGTTAAAATTTAGAAAACATCAATCACTAGTTGTAGTAGTTGGTGGTTCCGTAAAATGATTTCCCGAATGGAGTAAAAAAGTGTATCCTGAATCATGCATGATTCACGTGGTTTTGGTGGACCACCGGATCCTCTTAAATCACCTGAGATATTTATTTTTAATGATCGATCATGTCATACAATAATTATATACTGTTTTGATCCCACTAGCGGGTAAACCATATAACGTCACCATACTCTAATATATGTTTAAACATATATTATGACAAGCTGCAATACAAACCGATATACGTACGTACTAGACAATGAATAAACTCCGGTTCCATTATACTGACTATTTTAGCTTCTTTTTTTTTTGGGTGAAAGAATAAGAGGGTCGATGCGTCTTCATTAGACTACACGCGTCTTACTGCATGGCACCAAGTATCAAGTGTAACTCAAACCTTTGTAACTCAAACCTTTGTTTATCTATCTAGCTATTTATCAACAATAACAACTAACAATAATAAATGGCGAGTCAACTACGTACATGCCTACATGAACCCTTATCCTTTCGTCCCATCCCCCGTATGTATAATATAAAAATTATAGAACATATATAATCATGGGCGGCCACTGGTTGGTTACCAAAACAAAAGTGGATCAACTTGGCTTGAGATTTCTACTTATAAAAATGGCACCAAGTGTGAGTGTTAAAACCACACTTTCCAACCAAACTCTATCTTATCTTCTTCATCAATCAACAGTTATGACAAACCATCTTCAAGAACACTTGACCACTTGCCCAAAACGGGTTCTAGCCAAAGAAGAACAAGAAGTGAACGAGAAAATGGTGAGCTTGCAAGCAGAGACTATCGTGAATACTGTGGCTTTCCCCATGGTTCTTAAAGCCGCCTTGGAGCTTGGCGTCATCGACACGATCGCTGCTGCAAGAAAAGGCACATGGCTCTCACCGTCTGAGATAGCAGTTAGTCTCCCAATCAAACCCACTAACCCGGAGGCGCCCATGTTGCTGGACCGGATGCTGCGGTTACTCGCCAGCCACTCCATTTTGAAGTGCGGTATGGTTGAAAGGAAAGAAAATGGTCAAACCGGAAAGATCGAGAGGGTATATGCAGCCGAACCGATTTGCAAGTTTTTCTTGAAAGATAGTGACGGCTCTGGTTCTTTCTCGTCTTTGTTCTTTTTGCTCCATAGCCAAGTCATTTTGAAGACTTGGTAAGTGCTTCTTCTACTATTCGAAAATTAAATTTAAATGAGTAGTTGATCTTTAATAGCATTAAACCAGTTATAAAAACCAACTAATCAAACCAATTTACGTACACTAATACATGAACTTATCGTAGCAATTGACAAAGTACTTAAAGATTTTTTATATATATAAAAAACATATCATAGGACAAATCTC
Source organism: Camelina sativa (assembly GCF_000633955.1). Lineage (NCBI taxonomy): Eukaryota > Viridiplantae > Streptophyta > Magnoliopsida > Brassicales > Brassicaceae > Camelina > Camelina sativa. The sequence continues at coordinate 25,453,442 of NC_025691.1, forward strand.
AAGGATGTGATACTAGAAGGAAAAGATGCATTCAGCTCTGCCCACGGCATGAAAATATTCGAATACATTAATTCGGATGGGCAATTCGCTGAGCTGTTTAGCCGGGCAATGGCGGAATCGTCCACTATGGTCATGAACAAAGTTCTAGAGTTTTACAGAGGATTTAAACATGTTAACACTTTAGTGGATGTAGGAGGAGGAGTTGGCACCATATTTGGTATCATCACTTCGAAGTATCCTCATATCAAGGGTGTTAATTTCGACTTAGCTCAGGTTTTATCTCATGCTCCTTTTTATCCAGGTACAAAACTACTTTAGTATGTTTGGTCTTTGGTGTGTGCTAGTTTTATTTTATTAACTAATACTCCTCCTAAACTACCTTTTTGTCTTGTTTGATTATACTAATTATTGTAGGTGTCGAACATGTCTCGGGAGACATGTTTATAGAAGTTCCAAAGGGAGATGCCATCTTTATGAAAGTAAGGTCACAAATATATACATTTGAACAGATAAATTAATTTGTATATCTCCATTATTTTCCAAGTAAAATGGTTACAATGATTGACAGTGGATACTACATGATTGGCCGGACGAGCATTGTATAAAGATTCTGAAAAATTGTTGGAAAAGTCTACCAGAAAAAGGGATAGTGATCATCGTAGAGATGATTACACCAGTGGAACCAAAGCGTAATGATTTTTCCTGTAACACTGTGTTGGGGATGGACTTGTTGATGTTAACACAATGCTCGGGTGGTAAAGAGAGATCTCTTTCGCAGTTCGAGAGTTTAGCATTTGCCTCAGGTTTTGTTCGATGTGAAATCATACGTGGTCTTGCTTATTCTTATTCTGTTATCGAATTCCACAAATAAGGTTTTAGCATTTACGAAAATAAAACAATGATTGGTCTGGTGCATGTAATATTAAGGCTGTGTTATCTTTTTCTAAGACTGGTGATTGTTTTGTATTAACCGAGTGCAATAATAATGGTGACATAAGTATGAAAGTATGTTTTGAGTTTTTTTTGAGTTTGTAACTGAAACATTGCGTCTTACGCTTTCTTCTTTTATTCCTCTTCCCACAACAATTCTACAACGTTTTTAAAGTAAGGGAGACAAGAAATAGTATCTTAATTTAGTTTTTTTTTATGTTCTAATCTTATATATCTGGCAATCGAATAATCAAAATCTTTGCTGTAATCTTGATTTTTTAATACACCAAATAATAGTAAACTCCAATTTCGATAAGTGAAAGCTTTTATGATTCATAAAGATTTATGTCGCTCTGATTTTGATTACAAAGATGTTTCAAAGATACACAATCAACGATTATTATTATTGGGGACATTTTAGTTAGAGACATTACTTAATTTTATTACAGAGAGGACACAAAGAGAAGGGAGAGTAGTTTCACTTCAGATGCTAGACTTGAGATCCTCTGAGTGAACTAGAGGCTTCCATGACTGGTTTCGAGGAAGGAACGTATCCTGCAAAATCCAATCACACACACACACACACACACAAAACTCACGAGTTCAACTTCAAACTCAAGAATTTTCGAAATAGATTTCTAAAATTAACGTACCGAAACGTAGGAGCAGGAAGGGACGACGGAGATGGAGTGAGAGGAGGCGTGTTCGAAAGCAGCGACGCAGAGATGAGAAGCTAAACCTAATCCTCGTTTGGAGGAAGGAACGTAGGTATGGACCAGATCCATCACTTTACCGTTGTTTCTCATCTTGTACTCTATGTAAGCTTCGTGATCCTCCGTCTCGAATCTCCGTTTCCCTTCGTTCCACACTATCTTCGGCGTCTCCGTCGCCATCTTCGCCTCCGATGTCGCCGCCG
>NC_025691.1:25457082-25473504 GCF_000633955.1 Camelina sativa
ATAGATTTCTAAAATTAACGTACCGAAACGTAGGAGCAGGAAGGGACGACGGAGATGGAGTGAGAGGAGGCGTGTTCGAAAGCAGCGACGCAGAGATGAGAAGCTAAACCTAATCCTCGTTTGGAGGAAGGAACGTAGGTATGGACCAGATCCATCACTTTACCGTTGTTTCTCATCTTGTACTCTATGTAAGCTTCGTGATCCTCCGTCTCGAATCTCCGTTTCCCTTCGTTCCACACTATCTTCGGCGTCTCCGTCGCCATCTTCGCCTCCGATGTCGCCGCCGCCGTGTTCGTCATATGTTATGTCAGAAACCGTAAATAAATCTGAAATCGAAGGAGGATATTAAACTGTTTTTAAAAATCTGATTCTTCCCATTGTTTGTTTGGGCCTTTTAATGGGCCTAAATTTGGGTTGATAGTCGGCACACGTAACCCACCACCCAATGCTATAAATATCTCATTGTCGTCGACCTCCTCCTAAACCCACCCACTCGTTCGTCGTTCGTCGTTCGTCGTTCGTTGGTCTTTCTAAAGTTTAAAACCCCATCGCTGTTAATTCTCTTAGGGATCCGTTATGAGCCTATCACAAGTCGACATGGAGAACACCAACGAGGGTAAGCAAAATCAATCCATGTGTTTCAGTTTCGTCATTAATTATATTATAGATTGTTTTGTGGCCGTAATTAACCTAACTGATTGTTTTGCTGCTGGTGAATATAATATATAGGGTTTGATTGGGAACCTTCAACCACCTTGAAGGTTACCAATCAACATAGCGATTGGAAGAAGTGATTGGAGTAGGTGGTTGTAGAAGATGGTTGAAGAAAGTGGTTGGAAGAGGGAAAACGAGCCGTTGTCAACCGCTCCAAGGCGGTTCGTTTGCAAACGAGGCAGTTGGATTTTTTTAAAAATTATTTAAATTTTAAAAAATAATATTTATATTTATTATTTTCTAAAGGAATTTATAAAAATAGAAATATTTTTTTTTGGAAATCTTTTCTTATTTTAATTTATTTTTATATTATTTTTTATAATAACTTGTTTACTATTCAGCCGCTTGTTACCAATCAAAACTATTACTTAACCACTCATTTTAATTTTAACCATTTTTCTTTATTCATCTTTTCTAACCGCCTTTTTTTCACTGCCTTCCCTATAACCGCTGAAAATTTTTTAACCGCCTCATTTAAACGTTGTTACCAATCGGAGTCATAGATTGTCCAGGTCCCCAATCGGAAACAGCTGGATTTTCAGATTCTTGCGCAGGTTGCCCTAATCAGCAAGTATGTGCCACTGCTCCTAAGGGACCTGACCCAGGTAAAACAACCCACATGCATGCACCCTTGTGACTATTAATTGTAACACATTAATATATGTTAACGTCTGTGTTACGTTTTGTTTGTTTTCTTAATTCTCAGATTTGGCTGCTATAGCTGAAAGAATGGCAACTGAAGCATAAGATTCTGGTATGCTCTTGCAAAGGTGGGGTTGGTAAGAGCACTTTCTCAGCTCATCTTTCGTATGCCCTGGCAGGCATGGACTATCAAGTAGGCCTCATGGATACAGATATATGCGGGCCAAGCATCCCTAAAATGTTAGGCCTTGAAGCGCATGACATTCACCAGAGCAACTTTGGATGGTCTCCTGCTTATGTCGATGAAAACCTCGCTGCCATGTCCATAGGTCTCATTGTCTCCCTCGAAGAATCTGATGAGCCTACCATCTGGAGAGGTCCACGCAAGAACGGTCTCATCAAACAGTTTTTAAAAGACGTTTACTGGGGAGAGCTCGATTTCCTTGTCGTTGTTACCCCACCAGGAACCTCTGACGAAAACATCACCACCATCCAGAGCCTTGTACATACGGGGATCGACGGTGCTATCATTGTCACCACCCCTCAGGAAGTCTCCATGATTGATGTCAGAAAAGGAGTCAACTTTCTTGCAAAAGTTGACCCGCGTTGAGTGGTAGAGAACATGAGTGGTTTATCTCAACGGTTGACGGATTTTGTTGGAGTAAGCTTGAAGAAAGCTTAAAATGGTAACTAGTCCTAGTTCTATCACAGTTGTGATATTAAAGAGATAAGGATCAAATGTCTAGGAGTTGTCTAGATATGTGAGGATTCCTATTAGGATTAGGATTAACAAAATGGTATATAAGGATGTGTTGGGATGTGACACAACTTATAAGGTTTGAGAGAGAAAAAGAGATTGAGAGCTTGAGTTTTTGAGAGAGTTTTCTTAAGCTAATATAAAGGAGATATACTTTATATAAATCTTGTGTTCTTAAAGCAAACCTTTTCTATATTTGGTATCAGAGCTTTGCTCGATCATCAAAGGAATCATGTCCGAACTCGCACTACCACCACCACCACTCAAGGAAGGAGGAAGCTCTTCTTCTATTGTCTGTCCTATGCTTAATGCAAACAACTATACTGTATGGGCGATGAAGATGAAACTTGCACTCAAGGTTCATAAAGTCTGGGATGCCATAGAAGCAGCAACCGAACAAGCCAACGAGGATCAGAACAACATAGCCATGGCTTTGCTATTTCAATCAATACCGGAGAATTTAACTTTGCAAGTTGGAGATCATGGTACGGCAAAGAAAATTTGGGAAGCAATCCGAACTAGAAACGTTGGATCAGAACGTGTTAGAGAAGCAAGACTGCAAACTTTAATGGCTGAGTTTGATCGCTTGAAGATGCAGGAATCTGAGAGAATTGATGACTTTGTTGGAAAACTTGCTGCAATTGGATCGAAGTCAGCTGCGCTAGGAAAAACCATAGAAGAACCAAAGATTGTTAAGAAATTTCGTAACAGAAAATTCATCCATATAGTTGCTTCTTTAGAACAAGTTTTGGATTTAAATACAATGAGTTTTGAGGATGTTGTTGGTCGTCTAAAAACCTATGAAGAACGCATCAATGTCGAGGAAGAATCTCAGGAGGAACAGAGCAAGTTGATGTATGCAAACACAAATCAACAAACAAATCAAAACCAGCAGTACAAGGACTACAGTGGAGATTTTGGAGGTTACAGAGGAAGAGGTCGTGGAGGTAGGTTTGGAAACAGAGGACGAGGAAGAGGACGTTTTGGAGGAAGAGATATGTCACAAGTTGTTTGTTTTAGATGCGATCAAACTGGTCATATGGCTTTTAATTGTCCAGATCGACTACTTAAGCTGCAAGAGACACAAGAAACGGACAACAAAGACACGGAGGATGCAGACGAGCTTCTAATGCATGAAGTAGTCTACTTAAATGAAAAACGAGTTGTACCTAGTAAGTTCGAGACTAGTAAAGATGGGGATAGCACTTGGTACCTTGATAATGGTGCCAGCAATCACATGACCGGAGATAGAAGATATTTTGAGAAGCTTGATCTGTCTGTTACAGGGAAGGTTCGTTTTGGTGATGATTCTCGAGTCGACATAAAGGGAAAAGGGACAATTGTTTTCATAGATCAGAATGGGAAGCAAAGGGAGATGACTGGTGTTTACTTCATCCCAGATTTAAAAAGCAACATCATCAGTCTTGGACAAGCTACAGAGTCCGGTTGTGACATACGATTAAGAGGGAAATATTTGACAATAAGAGACCAAGAAGGAAGACTTTTTGTCAAAACAGAGAAGTCTAGGAACAGGTTTTACAAGGTTCAAATGGGATTGCGAGATAATGCTTGCCTTTATCTTACAGAGATAAGTGAATCAGGTAAATGGCATGTGAGGATGGGACATGTGAACTATACAACCCCAGGAACAATGTTAGGAAAAGAATTAGTTCTTGGAGCACCAAAATTGTCAGTAAAAAAAGAGATTTGTAGTTCATGTTTGCTTGGAAAGCAAACTAGGCATGAGTTTCCACAAGAAACTGTCTTTCGAGCCACAAAGAAGTTAGAGCTGTTACATGGAGACCTTTGTGGACCAATAACACCAAGCACAGCAGCAGGAAATAGGTATGTCTTTGTGATCATTGATGACTTCTCTAGATATATGTGGACTGTGTTACTAAAGGAGAAAGGAAAAGCATTTGAGAAATTTCAAAAATTCAAAGTTGTTGTGGAGAAAGAAGCTGGGGAAACCATACAGGTTTTCAGAACAGATAGAGGAGGAGAGTTTGTATCTCAAGAGTTTAATTCCTTTTGTGAAGCTTCTGGCATAAAAAGGCAACTAACAACACCATATACACCACAACAGAATGGTGTTGTTGAAAGGAGAAATAGGACTTTGATGGGAATGACTAGAAGCATTTTAAAACATATGCATATGCCAAATTATCTTTGGGGAGAAGCTATTAGGCATTCGACATATCTTATCAACAGAATAGCAACTCGAGCTTTGAAGGAGAAGACCCCTATGAATGTTTTCGAGATCAAAAGCCTACAGTTCAGCATATTAGGATATTTGGCTGCATTGGTTACGCAAAGGTAGAAAGACCGAGTTTAAGAAAACTTGATGATAGAACTCGTATTCTGGTTCACTTGGGAACAGAACCAGGGTCTAAGGCGTACCGTTTGCTTGATCCACAGACAAAGAAAATTGTTGTCAGTCGTGATGTTGTGTTTGATGAAACAAAAGGATGGCATTGGTCTCAAGATTTCTCTGCAGAAGAAAGTGATAAAAGTTTTAAGAATAACTATGGCATTTTTGGAAACCACGGTCTTCAAGAAGGTGATGAGACTACTGAGAATGAACAGATTCCTGAAGATGCATAGAGTCAGAAAGAGATAGGTTCGGGTGATGTCTTGGATTCACAAGAGCAAACGGTTAAGGTTGAGACACAACAACCTGCATTCACAAGTACAAACCAACCTGCGACTGCAGGTCAACCTGCAGTTTCCACAGAGCCAGAGTTAAGAAGATCAGAACGGGTGAGAGCTACACCAAAACATCTTGAAGACTATGTCCTGTTTGCAGAAGAAGAAGGCGAGTATATGCTTTTGTGTATCAACGGTGAACCTGCAAGTTTTGCACAAGCTAGCGAGTCCAAGGAGTGGATAAATGCTTGTGAGGATGAAATAGGATCAATAGAGAAGCTTAGAACTTGGGATCTTGTTGATTTACCCATTGGAGCAATACCAATTGGTTTTAAATGGGTGTTTAAGCTTAAGAGAAATTCTGATGGAAGTATCAACAAATATAAAGCCAGGTTAGTAGCAAAAGGATATGTGCAAAAATATGGTGTTGATTTTGAAGAAGTTTTTGCACCAGTTGCCAGGATTGAGACCATAAGACTTCTAATTGATCTAGCAGCTTCACATGGTTGGGAAATACATCACCTAGATGTAAAGACTGCTTTTCTTCATGGAGAACTCAAGGAAACAGTTTATGTTAGTCAACCAGAAGGATTTGAGATAGCAGGAAAAGAAGGAAAAGTCTACAAACTTAACAAAGCTTTGTATGGTTTAAGGCAGGCACCTAGAGCATGGAATAATAAGCTAAATCAAATCTTGGAGGAGTTGGGATTTGTGAAATGTTCGAAAGAACCTTCTGTGTACCGAAAAGATGTTGGTAAAGATCTTTTGATCATTGGAGTCTATGTTGATGATTTATTTGTCACTGGAACAAGCTTAGGAGTGATTAACAAATTTAAGGAGGAGATGGCTGATAAATTTGAAATGAGTAATCTTGGGAAACTATCCTATTATTTGGGAATGCAAGTTTGTCAGCACCAAGATGGGATAACATTAAGTCAGGCCCGGTATGCTCACAAGATCCTTGAGGAAGCAGGGATGTCTAACTGTAATTTAGTTCTTATTCCGATGGAGACAGAGTTAAAGTTGTCAAAAGCAGAGGATGAAGAAGAGATTGATGCAACTCTGTATAGGAAGAATGTGGGGTGTCTACGCTACTTGCTACATACTAGACCGGATTTATCCTATTGTGTGGGAATATTGAGCAGATACATGCAAAGTCCAAGGCATTCGCATGGTGTTGCAATGAAGCACTGCCTTAGATACTTAAGGGGAACTATTCATTTTGGTTTGTCTTATGGAAGATCGAAGGTACCAAGATTGGTTGGTTACTGTGACAGCAGCCATAATATTGATCCTGATGATGGACGAAGTACTTCAGGATACATATTTTATCTTGGTAAGAGTCCTATCACATGGTGTTCACAGAAACAAGATGTGGTGTCTCTATCTTCTTGCGAAGCAGAGTTTATGGCAGGGACTGAGGCTGCAAAACAAGCGGTTTGGTTGCAGGATCTGTTGGTCGAGATCACCGGAGCTGCGGAAGAGAAAGTGACTATTCTGATTGATAATCAATCAGCAATAACTCTTACTAAGAACCCAGTTTTCCATGGGAAAAGTAAGCATATTCACCGACGCTATCACTTCATAAGGGAACGAGTGGAGAGTGGTCAAATTAAGGTTCTACATATTCCGGGAAATGAGCAGAGAGCAGACATTCTTACAAAGGCATTGGACAAGAACAAGTTCAAAGTAATGAGAGATCTTTTGGGAGTTCAAGACTTGTCAAGACAGAGCTTCAAGGTTAAGGAGGAGATTGTTGGAGTAAGCTTGAAGAAACCTTAAAATGGTAACTAGTCTTAGTTCTATCACAGTTTGGATATTAAAGAGATAAGGATCAAATGTCTAGGAGTTGTCTAGATATGTGAGGATTCCTATTAGGATTAGGATTAGCAAAGTGGTATATAAGGATGTGTTGGGATGTGACACAACTTATAAGGTTTGAGAGAGAAAGAGAGATTGAGAGCTTGAGTTTTTGAGAGAGTTTTCTTAAGCTAATATAAAGAAGATATACTTTATATAAATCTTGTGTTCTTAAAGCAAACCTTTTCTATAGATTTCAAATTCATGAAGCTGGCAACTGATACCGGCTCCTCCATCGACGTGACTCAAGACATGATCTCTTGCATAAGAGAGAATGCTCCAGAGCTTCTCGATGTTTTGGCTTGCAGCCAAGTGTTTGACAGCAGCGCAGGCGGTGCAGAGATAATGTGTCAGGAAATGGGAGTGCCGTTTCTTGGTAGAGTTCCTTTGGATCCACAGCTTTGCAGAGCAGCTGAACAAGGCAAGTCATGCTTTGAGGATAACAAGTGTTCTGTTAGCGCACCCACCCTTAAGAGCATCATACACAAAGTCGTTGCTTCGATAAAGATGAAGGAAAACCTTAGTGAAGAAGGAGAAGAAACCCCCTATAATCCTTCGGTTGGATTTGTTTTGCAAATACTATGATTTTGATTGTTTTGCAAATACTATTATTTTGATTTGTTCCCCCTATACATAGATTTGGTGGGGAGAAGGGGCAGAGCCTGTGCCTTAGATTTTTTTGATATATCTATAATATAAGAGCAAGTTCAATTGTGGAGTTTAAAAAAAAAAAGATTTTAAGTATGCTTTTAATTATAATAATTAGAAATAATAAAGTTAAAAACTGTAAAATGGTATGCTCCAATGGTAGATCCTAATTTTGGGTTCTTAAATTTTTTTAAAAAATTATTTTGACTGTAAAAAAGAAAGACTAATTAACAGGTCTATCAAACACACATTCACCTGCAAAAAAAAAAAAAAAACAGCTTAAGATTTATAGCAATATCTAGAAGACAATGTGATTTACAACTGAATCAGGCTCAAAAGGCGCAGATCTCTGTTCCCGAAATGGACAACTGAATCAGGCTCAAAAGACTTGAAAGACTCAGCCAAGAATTCGAAATCACAGATATCCCCAACGTATAGCTCAATTGATTTCCCTGTCAAAGCCTTCCATCTACTGATACGGTCAGCTATAGGAGTCAGTGACTCAAGTCCAAGCTGGTGGTCGAAAAGCCGCCTTACAAGGTTGTCAACGATGCAAACTTCGTAATTCTTCTTGGACAAGTGAAGGGCAGTAGCCCAACCGCAGTAACCATCTCCACCAATGACCATAACACGTTTTGGTTTAGACGATGAATCATTGGCTGATGTTTCAGGTGGTGCTTGTTGGCTTAGGGGCACAGCAGTAGCTCTGAAAACGGAACTTGTTCTTCTCGGTTTCTTCTCTTGGAAGAGGAGTCCTTTGAGAGAAGATCTTGAAAGACATTGAGGATTGAAGGAGGTTTGCCCTAAACCAAACGGCTTAATGAAACTCTTGCTACTGGTGTTGCTGTTAAGTGAGATAACTGAAGGGCATGAAGCTGAAAGTAGATGCGCCATTTTTTAAAGGTTTTGTTCTTGATTCTATCAAACACACATTCACCTGCAAAAAAAAAAAAAACAGCTTAAGATTTATGGTAATATCTAGGAGACAATGTGATTGTGATTTATAACCAAAACCAGCCATGATTCTGCTAATTTCTCTATTCTTTTTCTAAAAACTGAAATCAAATTCCAGAAATTAAAGTTCTCAATGGTAACCGCGGATTTAGTAGTGCGGGTCAAAAAATTTGCTAGTGCGGTACGTGCAGGACAAATGTATTTGCAGGACAAGTGCGGTTTTTCCAAAATAAGCAGTACAAAATAATGTTTGATTGGTGAAAAACAATTGGCAGTGCGGATTTCATATTATTTTATTAATAACTAGTATAAATATATATTTTCATTTGTTTTGTATTAATAAATATATATTTTAATTTCTGAATTTAAAATACTAAAAATTATTTAAAATTAAATTTTAACATACATATTTATTATTGAATCAGTTACTAGTTCAACAATAAAAAAGTAAAACACAATAAAAAAATTATTATCAAGCTCTTTGAATTACAAATCTATTCATAATATCAATCTTTAGTTCTTAATTGGTTTAACTAACACTAATAATTATATTTTTTTAAACAACATTGGAGTTAAATTTTTTTGTATAAAAGACTTATTAAAAATAAGTCAAAAATATTACCTTAATATAATGAGAAATAATAGTGAGAAAGAGAAATTTGTTTTTTATATAAATAAAAAAAAAAATATATATATTAGTTATATTAATCAAAAAGTATAATATCATGTGCGGTATTTGTAAATCCGCTGGATAACTACTTGTTTTGATCTGAAGGACGGTCTATGCCTTTGTCCAATGAATAATTCTGCAAACTACTTTTTTTCTTCTTTTTTTGAAAAACGCTCACATACATTAATTGTGTTGAATAGGTGAAATTTTTTGCGTTATTAAGAAAGTCTCAAAAAACGCCCCGCTTTTGTGTGCACCATTCACCGCTTTAAATCAATAAAAATCGAAACTTTATCCTCATGCACACACCGCCACTAAACCAGGCTAAATCAGCTCTTCCCAAGACTGAATATTTTGATCAACTAAAGTAGATTCTGTTAAAAACAGAGTCACATACAGTAAGAAAAGAGGTACATTGATGGAGACTAACATGAAATTTAGACAAAACCCCAACTGAAATTTTGATTTCCAAACTAACATGAAATTTAGACAATAGTACTCAAGTTACAAAACGGAGAAATCAAATAGATGATAAGAAGAAGACTGTTTACCCTTTCGAAGAAGAAGCTTCAAGACTTTGATTTGCAGTGAGGGGATTTTACTTCTCTCTCTTCTCTCGGAAACGATGAGATGATGAGTCAGATAAATAAAAACCATTAGATAGATAGATATGCCCAAAGCATATTCTTATTTATTCCCCTACACAAATTCTTTGGCCCTTATTTGTCCGGGTCTTAATCAATTTCAAACAAAGTAATCGAAGAAGAAATAGAGGAAGAGATGAAACTCACATCCTGAACTTGCTAAAATCAAACATCCAATTGACAAAGACCTAATTTAATCAAACAAATTTACAGCAAAAAACAAAAACCCAATCGACAGTCATAAACACTAATCTTGCTAAAATAAATATCCAATCGAAAGAACCCTAATTTTACTAGTCAATTCTCAAATCAGTAAACTCTAAATTTCTAATTTCTAATCTCAATTCAGAAGATAGTAAAGAGCTACACTACAATTCCACGGATTGAGACTTCAGAGGAAAATCACAGAGGAGGAGGATCGGGTCGAAAGAAACAAATGAAAGAAAAAAAAAATCTTTGGTCGATTTTTTTTTTTTTTTGTTAATTTCTCCAACCAATGACAGAACGACACATATACAATCCTAAACGATTCTAAAAATGCTTAACTTAGAATTGATTTTAGCATTATTAATGTGTTTTGATTTATTTTTAATCATAAGCATTCCTTAACAATCGGTTAAAAATCACCGTTGAACTTGCTCTAATAATGGGAAAACGAGCTATTTCCCCTCAAAAACTATCATATCTTGCTGGATGGAGCCCGAACTTTCGACACGATCTATATAGCCATGTCCACTATGACCAACCCCTATTTCCCCCCAAATCAAAAGTTTAACACTTATATCACCCTGAATAAAAAGTTGTAGATCTAGTTACACCCAGAGCTGGGTTTGTGACGGTTTACTATTTGCTTAACCGTCTAACGAAAAGCCTAAACCAAATTTGACCAGATTAAACCTGATTTGACCCGAATTTGTCGAGTTAACCAGAATTTTATCGATTTAACTTAGTTTTGACCCAACTTACAATTCTATCAAACCCAAAAGTCTCGAAAAAACCCTAAATCGAAAAATCCCCAAAACTTGAAGAACCCTAAAAAGTGCGATTTCGAGTTCCTTTTGTTGAGAGATTTGATGGCGTTAATTGAGAGAGATCCCGGCGGCCATACGCCTGATTACGACGAAGAAGGTGAAGATAGAGACCAATTTCACATTGAACAGCTTGTTGAGGAGTTTGTCGACGAACCTCCAATCCGCCACGATGTGTACCCAGAGAGTGAAAACGACGATGAAGACGGTCCAGTTAGAGCTCATACGAATATGAGGCGTGGTAGTGGGGAGTTGTTCTATAAGCAGGCGTTTTTCAATGGAGTTGCATTCAAGGAGGCGGTTCTCGATTATGTTCTCAAAACTGGGAGAAATTTGAAGCAGTACAGGTATGATAAAGCGAAAATAGGGTATAAATGTGTTGGTGTTAATGATGAGGATGGATCTAAGTGTGAGTGGAAGGTTTATGCGTCGATTCTAACAAATGATAGGATGTGGAGGATCAATAAGTTTGTTGATAAGCATAGCTGTATTCCAAATGGAGAGTGTGAGATGTTAACAGTGCCTCATATAGCTAGGTTGTTTGTTGATAAGATTAGGGATGATCCGGAGTACTTCATGCCAAGGAAGATTGAAGAAATCGTAAAGGCAGATTGGAAGATCAGTATCACTAGGCCTCAGTGTCAAGCTGCTAGGAAGACAGCTAGAAAGTGGATTGAGAGGGAGTATGATGAGTAGTTCCATAGATTAAGAGATTATGCAGCTGAGATTATGGCATCAAACCCGAATTCACATGTAGAGGTCGAGTGTATTACGAACGATGAAGGAAATGACATGTTCAACAGGTTCTATGTTTGTTTTGACAACATTAGAAGAACATGGATGGCGACTTGTAGGCCGATCATAGGAATTGATGGTTGCTTTTTGAAGAATAAGATTAAGGGTCAGCTATTGGTAGCTTTAGGCAGGGATGCAAACAATGGTATATATCCAATAGCATGGGGAGTTGTCAAGGTTGAGAACTATGACAATTGGCTATGGTTTGCTAAGTTGATGAAAGCAGAATTTGGGTTAAACAATGGTGATGGATTCATCCTGATATCCGATAGGCAAAAGACAAGTTTATTCTTTTTATTTAACTTCACTTATGCTTTTATTTTGGCTTCTCTTATTTAACTTGACTTATGCTTTTATCTCAGGGATTGATCAAGGCTGTTTCTGAGGAGTTACCAAAGATAGAGCATCGGATGTGTGTTCAACACATCTACGGGAACTTGAAAAAGGTTCATGGAAATAAATCTCGATTGAAGCCACTACTATGGGATTTGGCATGGTCTTACAATGAGACAGAGTATATGCGGCATTTAGAGAGGATATTTGCTTATGATTCTCGCGTTTACAGTGATGTAATGAGGACAAATCCAAAGAGTTGGTGTAGAGCATTCCACAAGGTTGGTAATTACTGCGAAGATGTCGACAATAACCCGACTGAGTCTTTTAACAGCTCCATCAACAAGGCAAGAGAGAAGCCTTTTGTTGCCATGTTAGAGGCAATAAGACGACTGGCTATGGTGCGAATTGCAAAGAGGTCTGCCCTATCTTATTCTCACACAGGTAAAACATATATTCTCCTTGCGACTTATGTATAATTTTTTTGGTTTATACTACTCATGTTTTTCACAAATGTTTGCAGGGATCTGTACTCCATATGTTGTTAAGTTTCTTGTGGCTGAGCCCAAAGCAGCATCTACGGCTAAGGTATCAACAAGCACAAATGGCACATTTGAAGTCAGAATCAGTGGAGACTCTCACCGTGTCTGTCTAAAGAATATGACTTGTACGTGTCAGAAGTGGCAAATTTGTGGCATCCCATGTGAGCATGCATATGGTCTCATCATTCATAAGACGCTAAAGGAGGAGAAATTATGACCAACCCCTACTATGACCAACCCCTACGTCTGCCAGTGGTTCCGAACAGCTATATGGAGGAAAAATTATGAAGAAGGCCTAACTTCACAAAGAAGTGCAAAGTTTTGGCATGTTACAAATGAGAATAAAGTGTATGCATAACCACCTGAAGAAAACCATACCAAGGCTGACAAGAAAAGGAAGAAGGGTGTGAATGAGTCACCTACTAAGAAGCAACCAAAACAGAAGAAAAGAATAATGCATTGTGGCATTTGTGGGAAAGCTAACCATAACTCTAGGTTCCATAAGGCTGAATTTGCCAAGGTATGATGCATTATTGCTTTGATGGTTTAAATTTCTAACTTTGATGGTTTTACTAAATTTCTAATTTTTTTTTGCAGCCTTCTCGACAGCCTTCTCAAGTTGAACCAAGTCAAGGTTCACTAACTCAAGAATGATCAAGTAGCTACTTCTAACTAGAGTGCTAATTTTGTGGTTGCCTATAATGTATTTTTCCACCACATAAACTCTTGTCTTCCCCTAGGTCGCTTAGTTTCTTTTGTCTCAAATGGTGAAATTTGTGGTTGCCTATAATGTATTTTCGACCACATCAACTCTTGTCTTTCTTATCTCTTTTGTATGATCTATTTTAACGTTTATGACATTGAATTTAATCTCTTTGCTCCCTATCTCTTTTGTCTTTTGTATGAATGCATAGCTTCATGTTTGACACAAATGGAGCTTCATGTTTACCACAAAAGGTTTGAAATACAAATTGTCTTAACACAAAAGGTTACAACCATGAGCATACACCATCTTCAACCAACTACTTTGCTTAGTCCAATCATGACCATACAGACTAACAATATAACACTCATCATCTTCTTATTCCATGATTTGGGTTCACCTAAACCATCTTCAACCTTCTCCAAGACCTCCTTCTCCATCTTCTGATAAACCATAGTATCAAACTCCAACCTCTCTGTCCTAAGCTCTTTCAGCTGTTGCTCAAGTCCAGCATTCCTCGAGATAAATGCATCTACCTCACTCAGCAAAGCTTCATCGACCCACTTGAACGTGTGTTCATCGTTCTGAAGCTACCAATTTCCCAATAATTAGAACCAACCAAAATCATGAAACAAGTGGATAAACGCATAACTTTTACCTTATTTGTTGCAGCAAAACTACAACGGGAGTATCTCCGGTAAGGATTCGGATCAGATTTCGAGATCAATGTAATAACAGCTTCCCCGCACCAACATCTCTTTGGCACACCTAACACTCTTCCTCTCACACGAGAACTGGATGATCCGGTTGACTTTGTTGATAAATTGCTCATTCTGAAGTTCGAATTCGGTAATGGGAACCCAAAAAGGAAGACAGAAGAAGAACAATTCCAAATCGATTTTAGGGTTCGTGATATTTGAAAATTGGGAATTTGTGGGTAAGGAATCAGGTCGTAACTATGTAGGGATCGGGTCATAATTGGTTTAATTTCGGATTTATAATGTTTGGTCTGTGGTTCACCTGATAAACTGACGCAATTCAGGCTCGGGGTGATATAAGTGTTAAACTTTTGATTTGGGGGGAAATAGAGGTTGGTCATAGTGGAGATGGCTATATAGATCGTGTCGAAAGTTCAGGTTCCATCCAGCGAGATATGATAGTTCTTGGGGGAAAATAGCTAACTTGCAACTTGCAACTTGCAAAAAACCGTACATTACAAAGCAAAACTCTCAATCTCTCATGGTGCATAACTAACAAACGACATGTCTATAAATAAAACAACAATTCTAGTTTTGAACTAAACCATCACTCTTCTCATGCTATTGAGCTTACAAGGGAGTTACGTGCGCAGTCTCGTCCAAGAAGAGGCACCCGAATACATAATTGAAGAAATCTCCGCCTTTAACAATGCCTTTTCCATCCATTGTCTCCATGTCGTATTTGCAAGCCCGCATGCAATCAGGACAATATGTAACCTGCGTACCATAAACAATCATTAATAAGAGAACTTCCAGTTTTCCAAGAGTTTGTACTGAAGCAAACAATTATATGTCAGGTAATTTAAGTGACAAACCTCCAAGATTTTTGGCTCGAATGAGCTATCGAGCATTACATCTACTCCGTAAATGGCTCTGGATTTGGGGGATTGCATCTCTGGATGCGTGAGAGCTGCCGCCTCAAACACTTCCCGTATCACTTGCCTCACCTTCTCATGGATATTCATCCATTTAACTATTGAGAGTTGAATTGTGTTATTGATATAATGTAAGTACAGAAAGTTATATATACATGAAGGAAACCCAAATGCCGTGTATATATACCGTTATGTTCTTGTTCAAATTCTCTCACAAACTCTGCTGTGGGTTTGTGATTCAACGTCCGACCACCATAGTTCTGCAAACGCATCAGAGAAAGGACATCGGAAGAAAACGTGAGTCTTGTTATATATGATGTTGCAATCTTTATCAGAACTGAATCATTATGTAAAAAGAATGTTCATAAGAAATATACCATGACGGTGAAGTGAGTTTCATATTCAAAGAAACTGTGCTTTTCCAATGAATATGGGTTGTTAGACAACCTAACCTGAAATCAAACAAATAGGAATGACCCATATGTTGTTTATTCAAAATGTGTGAATAACCAATTGGCTGTGATGAAGAGAAATAACATAAACATTACCCAAAAAATCTCTGTTAGGTAAATCTCCAGCGGGTTAATACTCCGCACTAGGACAATATATCGCAGATCAAACTTCTTCCCCTTGAACAAAGCAGGATGCTCTATGTACTTCTGGCAGATCTTGGGACCGGTTTCCATCATGCGGATGATAGCAGATAAGTTATCTGTTATACTTGTATCGATTGTCCGTGCCATGTTCCATGGTTTCAAGATCCACAAATTGTTCATCTGATCACGTTTGCGGACACAATAGTCCCCAATAAACTGGGACAACTGTGTTTCAAGATTATAAGTAGGCTGTAACCATTTTGGAGATCCATAACCCTGTAAAGCAAGACATAGAGATTTGATTAACATGTTACTAAAGTTGCTATGATAATCTAAGGGCATAGTTTACTGAATTTACCATTTGGATAGTCTCTGCAAGATGATGCTTCATAACAAGACAAGCCTCAAAGGGAAACTGATTTATGTATTGGTCATCTGTTATTCCCACCTCTTTTTTAAGCTCCTCATCCACCTGTACACTCGTCCATAATATGTGTGCATCTTTTGGTTCATTTGCTGCAAGCCGGCAGGCGACACAACTCAGAAACACACAAAGAAAAACCCTGATTCGTCTAATGCAAGAAACAGCTTTTCTAAAGTTAAACTGAATTTACTCCACTATCTATAAAACAAACGATATTTAAAAAGTTGGGACAGTTGTGGTAAGTTAAAAGTTGCATTGTTTATGCATCCAATAAGGAGTTCCTAAATGAGAACTAAGAAAATATTATGAAAACTGGATCAAATCACTTACTGATCACAAATTCTGGGCGTGTCAGAAATTCCTCAACTTGAGGTAGATCCGTGTATACCAGTAAAGGAGATCCATCACTATGCCGTATGCTTCGGGAAATTGAAGGGTTGGAAGGTAATGAATCAAAAGCTTTAGCCTGCAGTTTCTGTTGGTATTTCTCAAACTCCTAGGAAATCAATAACAGAGAATCTGTTAATTAACAAAAATCTTGGTAGGAAATGAGAGAACAGGAAGTCTGTTAATGAAGAGAAAGCTAAAGTGGACACCGAGGAAGTACATGAATAAAATAGTTCTCAGGAGTTTGAAACCAGGCTGTGAGCCTGGCAGACCGCTGTTTGTCCTCTCCAATACCAGATAGAAAATCACGAGTGCACTCATCACCTTTTTGAAGACTTTTTCTAGGCCACATTACCGAATAGCTGGAACATACAAAACCAAATAAACATAAGCATATGTCCGAGACATAAAAAGTAACATTGTCGAAAATATTTGCATACATGACA
>NC_025691.1:25473630-25492418 GCF_000633955.1 Camelina sativa
TATGTATTGGTCATCTGTTATTCCCACCTCTTTCTTAAGCTCCTCATCCACCTGTACACTCGTCCATAATATGTCTGCATCTTTAGGTTCATTTGCTGCAAGCAGGCAGGCAACACAACTCAGAAAACACAAAGAAAAACCCTGATTTGCCTAATGCATGAAACAGCTTTTATGATATTAAGCTGAATTTACTCCATTATCTATAAAACTAAAGATATTTAAAAAGTTGGGACAGTTGTGGTAAGTTAAAAGTTGCATTGTTTATGCATCTAATAAGGAGTTCCTAAATGAGAACTAAGGATATATTATGAAAACTGGATCAAATCACTTACTGATCACAAATTCTGGGCGTGTCAAAAATTCTTCAACTTGAGGTAGATCCGTGTATACAAGTAAAGGAGACCCATCACTATGCCGTATGCTTCGGGAAATTGAAAGATTGGAAGGTAATGAATCAAAAGCTTTAGCCTGCAGTTTCTGTTGGTATTTCTCAAACTCCTAGGAAATCAATAACAGAGAATCTGTTAATTAACAAAAATCTTGGAAGGAAATGAGAGAACAGGAAGTCTGTTAATGAAGAGAAAGCTAAAGTGGACACCGAGGAAGTACATGAATAAAATAGTTCTCAGGAGTTTGAAACCAGGCTGTGAGCCTGGCAGACCGCTGTTTGTCCTCTCCAATACCAGATAGAAAATCACGAGTGCACTCATCACCTTTTTGAAGACTTTTTCTAGGCCACATTACCGAATAGCTGGAACATACAAAACCAAATAAACATAAGCATATGTCCGAGACATAAAAAGTAACATTGTCGAAAATATTTGCATACATGACATGTGAGCCCTGATCAAGAATTCCATGTCAATCCACATTACACTTTCAAACTATACCACATAATATGTGTTCACTTACAGCACACATGATATGAATTCAAGAAGTACATGGAGCAGTGCAGGAAAATTTCTACCTCACAGCAGACTCTAGTTTCCCAGAAGGCATGAAAAGGAAAGGAGCCACTTTGAAATTCGGTTCATCGCTATGCCTCAAAGCTGAACCCAATTCATCCATCACATACCTGCAAAAGTGATATCATTGCGCCACTCACACTCATCAACATCCAAAAATTAAGTGCCTAAGAACTACATACAAGACTGTCCATAAACTCTTATTTTTAACCTTTTAAGATGTAGGTTGTAGACTAGCATCAAATGTTCATTCCCAATAATATAAAACCACACATAAAGAGACCTTTCCCAATAAAACAAATGCTAGGATTAGGGGTGGGAATACACTTCAAAAGTCAAAATGGTAAAGGGTGGTAAGTCCTACAGCTTTCAGTCATTGGACTAGAATGTCACAAATATCACTATATATATCTTGCTTAAAATTCCATCCTGTATTTTATCTATTTGAATGAAAAATGATATGATACTTTAATTGGTAAATGCAACCAGCCGTTTATTATATCAAACAAATCCACTGCACTAATTCTAATATAGCAAACAAACAGAAAAATTGCATACCACAAAGAACTTTCATCAAGCTTTTCCTCATCCGCAAGGCGATAATTCATCGCATACAACCACATTGCATCGAGAATACGGTCAACACGAGTATCCTCAGGATTTGGCTCAGGAATGCGTGGTTGGAGCATTGCATCAATAACAAGCTTTCCATTTTCAAGTATTTTAGCTGTATCAACGCCATTTAACAAAGAAAGTTTTGACAGAGCTTCAAGAATCTCTAGAGCATTGTCTCCAAGAGGTCCAGGTATGTCAACCTACAAACAAGAAGTAGCATGTGAGCACATCTCTGCATAAATATACTTTAGTTAACATTGTATGGTAACCTCAATTTGTATCTGAATACGTAAGGAAAACTTGCAACAATTACTTCTAAGGAAGACAGAGAAGGGAAGAGCTGCAAGACTTCAAATAGTTCTCCAACCGAATTCTGATCCAATGGGTTTCCACGGATATTTAAATGTGATAGTTTTGGCATCTCGTGCACATGAAATGCCTGAAAATGAAGAAAGTAATAAAGGCAGACAAATCAGATACTTAAATATCTAGAGGTCTATAAGATGCAAAATGGAGACATATATGTTCGTTATTTATTCAGTGAATAAACTGCACACCCTGCCTCTCTAAAGAAAGTAAGGGGAAAACACTGGCCTTATTGACTAGATTGTGTATTGACCGGTTTGAAAGGTCAAGTGAGGTGACATTGCACAAGGGTTGGTCTTGCTGAACACATCCAGGATTATCCTTCCCAAAGATATCTCCACAGAAACCAAGTGCCCATAACCCATAATTAGGGGTAAAACACGAGTTGTAGATTTCAAGACTCGGACAGCCTTGCCGTATTTCGACAGCCATCTGACGTTCACTGAAAAGCAAATTCAATACATGAGAAATCAATATTATCCCCACACATCCGTATGTTTAGTAAATGCATGTTTACCTCTTCTGCAGAACAGGATTGTCATTCAGCCACAAAGCCTTCAGATTCTTAAACTTCGTAACCTCTTGTATAACCACATCCGCACTCTCGATTTTGTTCCCGATAAGACTAAGCGCCACAAAATCCTACAAAAACATTCGCAGCAACAAATTGAAGAAGCTTTAGAATCTAACTGAATTCACGCATGATATATATTATTCAAGTTGTCTATGCAAGTCTAAAAAAAAGACATCTGAGCTATAAATTCCAGCATGAGTTTATTGAAGGAAGGAGAAGAAAGATGTAAAGACATGCCTGATATTGACTAGGCAAATGCAGGGAGAGCAATGAGTCATCAACAATTCCAAGACCCTCCAACTCCAACCATCTTAGAGAATCATATCCTTCATCTGCTGCATAACGGATTTCATTGTCTATAATCTGATCAACAGAGAGTTCCTCAGCAACTTCTTCTTCTTCTTCTCCAGCCTCTACATCAATGTCAACACTCATCAAAGAAGCCATCCTCTCAGCCAATCCCGGAACTTCCTTAAGCTGAAGTAAACAAAAGAACTCTAATTAGACTCTCAGAACTCTAATTTCAACAAATTAGTTTCGGAATTAGTTTCGGAGTGGCGTTAGTTACCTGTTTACAGGCATCGGGAAGGCGAAAAGTCCAGGCGTGATCGACAAGGAAGACGTCAGAATCTTTAGGCATAGAATCGGAAGTGAGAAGAAGCCTCCGTCGCCTATCATCATCGGAGGATTCGATTTGGAAGTAAGCGCCGCCGTCTAAAGTATCGGAAGCAAGCTTCTGGAAAAGGCGTGGGTAAAGCTTCGGCGGCAAACCCGAAGCCGCCAATAGTATCCCATGTACCTTTACGAAATCGTCGTAGCTCTCGATTTTGCTCATTCTCCTCCTCTCTGAGGGTTTTAAGCTGCGTTCGGCGACAGAAACAACAAGAAGAAGTGGGAGTGTGTGATAGGGTTCATTTTCAAAAGTAATATAAAAAACCAAAAAAAAAAAAAATGAAAGATAAGAGGTCCTACCGGGCGTCGAACCCAGGTCGCTGGATTCAAAGTCCAGAGTGCTAACCACTACACCATAGAATCTCGGATGCTTCCTTACAGCAAGTAGTGAGATTATTAATCGTGAAATTAACTCCACAAAATGGAAATAAAAGAAAAAGAGGAACAAAAAGAAAATAGGAAAAAGAAAAAAGGAAACTTTGTAACTTTTAATCCTGACCGCTGAAATATTAGATGATGATCATATCTAAACCGTCGATTGATTTTATTTTTTATATAGCTCATCTATATATAATAATGCGACCCCTCTCGTCTGGAAACCTAAAATCAATTTTGTGAATTGGAAGGATGGTTCACAAATTTCCAAGGGGATTGTCTCCGTTCTACATCAGAGTCTATGAGGTTGTTAATGATCCTTCCTCGGACTCAATCATCTCGTGGAGAAAAAGCTACGACAGTTTCATCATCTGGAACGTGAGAGTTTCGCAGAAAGATTATGCCGACATGTGTTGAATTTGGTAGAAGCTTCTCATGGTTTCTCTCCAAGCTTCGTTCTTATGGCTTTAAAAAATTTACAGGGCCTGGTCAGTTGGAGTTTGGACACGAGTATTTTGTCGTAGATCAACCGGGGCTTTTGAAGTATATGATGAACGAAGCTTTGACGGCTAAACGTAATGCAAAGATAGCTAAAGCCAGAGCCAAGAGAGATCGAGTTCAAGTTGAGGGTCTCTTGCAACACTTACAAATTTGATCATCATAATAACTTCTTGTATAAGTTTCTTTAGTAGTAGTAATGAATAAGTATGCTTTGTATTATAACTGTTTGATCTATTGCCATTCTGTATATTCATCTCCTGGGGCATGTAAAGCCCTTTATCTTTTTATGCAAGTCTTTGATCTTACTCTCTTATACCTATGATGGTGGCTTCTCTTCGTTTTAGTCTTTACATGGTTCTCTGAACTCTGATTCATAACAACATGACATAGAAACTTACTAGAACAACTTTTTAGAAAATTGATTAGAAACATTATCCCCTGCGTACACTAGAGATGATCTTTGAAAACTACTTTAAGGATTCAAAATCTAGAAAGAGGAACAAACTGGTGTTAAAACCATTCAAAACGGATCCCTTTAAAACCTAAAAAGATAGTCTCTCTGCCTACTGCCAAAGTTATGCTAAATCGCTAGATGTATCCCATCTTTACTTCTGGTGAATACCGTTGCAAATCCATTGCGGTTCTTCTCAGAACTCCCTCGGTTTGATGAAACTGGCACTGAAACAACAGCAGCCGCGGAAGAAGAGGAAGTTGATGTTCCGTTAGTTGGTTTGGTGGAATCTGGATGATTTCTCGTCAGGAAAGTTTCGTTCTTGTGAACCTTCCAACTCTCTGAGTTGCTGCTGCTGCTGCACACACCGTTTGCAGCCATTGGAATACTCGGTGTATCGGTTAAGAAATCTTCAAGTGTTGCAAGAGATTGCAGCTGCTTCCCCAGTGAAGCTATTGTTTTCTGACAATTCGCAAGTTTCCCTGCAGCTGTTTCTATGTCTTCCTACACAATATATAATCAAGTTTTAGTGGAAGAAAAGGATTGTGATGAAAACACATAGCCTAAGTTTGGAGACAGACCTGTTTGATCTTGGGTTCTATATTTTCACTCTTGATGGCGTTCTCTTGATGGAGAGAGACGACCTCTTCTTCAAGAACCTCACATTTTCTTCTAAGCTCATCAGAAGCAAACCTCTCTTTTTTCATGTCTTCTTCCAATGATTCGATCTTTGCGCATTTAGTTATTACCTCTGCCTCCATGGCGATGATTTGAGATTCAACTTCTGCTTTTAGTTCGTTAACCAGTTTCATCTCCGTTTGTATCTCCTCCAGCTTCGTCTCAATTTCTTGCAGACAAACTTGAGATTCTTTATACTTATCTTTGATTATGTCAAAAGATATTTGCAACTCAGCTTTCTCAGCCTCCATCTTCTCCAACTTATCGTAAAGCTCCGTTTTATCACAAGCAATAGCTTCGAGCTCAAATCTCAATGTGCTCTCCACTTCTCTGTTACCTTTAACTTCACTTTCGAGCTCATCTTTCTCTGCTTCCAACTTCTCTAACTTTTCTTCAAGTTGCTTAATTCGGCAAGTCAATACTTCTATTTCAGCAGCTAACGATTTCTCTAAGTGAGCAACAGCCTCTTCTCTGTTATGTTTAACTTCACTTTCAAGCTCATTTTTCTCCGCTTCTATCTTCTCCAATTTCTCTTCAAGTTCCTTAGTTCGAGAAGTCAAAACTTCTATTTCAGCAGCCAACAAGTTCTCTATATGAACAACAGCCTCTTCTGTCACTGACTCAGGTCCACTCTTACCGTTCTCATCTGGTGTCTCAGGCAATGCTACAAGACGTTCCATCTCAAGAAAATCACCCATGAGATCAAGTTCAATGGAAGAGGAAGTTCCCTGAAGGCTTCTCTTTTCAATCAATGTGGATGATGCCCATGAATCTGAGCAGCTTACATCCATTCTCTCCCCTCCATCGGAATGACTATCTATAGATCGATGATCGTTAAACGAAGCTGATGATTTGGCCAACATACGAAGCTTCCTGCACTCAGCCTCGAGTTTCGCCACTTTCCTAATGCTATCTAACTGCTGCTT
Source organism: Camelina sativa (assembly GCF_000633955.1). Lineage (NCBI taxonomy): Eukaryota > Viridiplantae > Streptophyta > Magnoliopsida > Brassicales > Brassicaceae > Camelina > Camelina sativa. Next base: position 25,479,754 of record NC_025691.1, read on the forward strand.
GCTAGCGGTTTCAGCTGCCTGGGTGCTTAAATCCCTCTCAATCGTTCTGATCTCTAGCTCTTGGCATCGTGCAAGAAGCTCATGTCTCAACACCACGTTTTCTTTCGCCACGGATTCCGCCATTTGGCTAAGCTCCTCAGACTTGGTTGCAGCTTCAAGAATCTGGTTCTCAAGGCTGGTTTTAGAGGTCTGCAACTCCTTGGTTCGCTCGTTCACAGCGTCTTGAATTAGGTGCTCTTGTTCATCTCTTGCTTGCCTTAACTGTCTAACACACTCCTTTAAAGCTCCATCAAGATGGCTTACTCTATCTTCCAACACTCTAGTCTTATCATCAGCAGTCTCAAGCTTCTCCTTCAACTCAACCACTTCATTCTCAGCTTTCTCCCACCCTTCACAATAGCAAATTTTCACTAAGATAGAAAAACTTACAGAATCATTACCAAAATGCGGAAAAAAAAGAGATGTTTACCAGCGACAGCTTCTTCAGCGACTTTGACATGTTGCTTCACCAGATCATCTTTAGCACTTACATTAGCAAGAGCAGCTGAAAGTTTCTCAGTCAAGGTCCTTATGCTATCTTTCAAATCCTCATTTTCAGTTTCTTCCTCCAAAGAAACTGTTGATGATTGTATCTCATCATCATGAGACTCCATTGTGCTCTCAGGCTTGATTAAAAAAACAGTCATGATAATAATCTTTTAGATACAAAAAAAAGAACATAACATCAAGAAAAAAAAAGAGAACCAAGTTCTGTGCTTATTATCTTACATGAATTTGAGAATCCTTCTCAGATAGTGAAGACACTGACTCTGATTCACCAAAGCTTCTCTCAGATGACTCTCTCTTCCGTTTCTCCATTTCTAGTTCCCAAGATCACAACAGTATACTGATGAATCAGCACATAACAACACAGGTATCAGGATCTGAAAAAGAGACAGAGAGAGAGCAAAGACATTGGATTCTTTAAAAATGCTGAAAGTTACATAAACAAACAAAGTCAAAGAAGAACAAAAACTTAAAGATGAAGAAAACAGAGACCAATCACCAAACATGCAAGATAAGAGAAAAATCTTGAATAACCCAATCATTTAACACACACACACACACACTAAAGTATTAGAAAACTGATTTTGTCTTTATTGTAACAAATGTGCACTTGTTGGTTCCAGATGTCCGTTTCCATAATCAAAAACAAACAAAAAACAACGGTAGAGCAAAAGCTACAAGACAAAAGTAAGTAGAAAGCTCAAAACTTTAAAATTTGAAACTCAAATGCTTCATTCATTTATCAAAAATGAGTTTGGAATCTACCAAATCAAATAGATACGACAGGTAATACAACAGTGTTGAGTAAGTAAAATCTCTTAATCTTCAAAGAAAACTCCAATAAACAAGGTTGAGAGGTAAAAACCTAAAGAAAAATCCAAACTTTGGTACATTTGAGAAACACAAAGGTGGTTTAAGGAGAGATGAAAAATACAAACAACAGAGGAAGAGAATATTATGAATTTTAAATACCTTTTTGTCTGATATCTGAAGAACTTTGAGATCCGAAAATGCCCCAATGGAAAACAAAAATAAAAGAAAGAAAAGAATCAGCGATTAAACAAACAAAAGAAGAAAGCTTTCTTCTTCTTCTTCTTCTACTGTGTCTGGAAACACTATTACGATTATTAACAGCGACAAGGCAGAGAGAGAGAGAGAGAGAGAGAGAGAGAGAGGGGGATAGAGAATTCTCTTTATCTTGTTTTTTTGCTATTTTTAATTTAATAATTAAAAAAAAAAACAATTTTTTCTTCTTTAATTCAAAAGAGAGAGAGAGAGAGCATGTGATATTCTGTATGTGGAGCTGTGAGCTCAAAACATTTAAAACTTTTCAGCTTTATTTATAAATATTTTTTATATATTGGAATTTCTATTATAATACAAATGTAAAGAATTAGCAGTAAAACGTATTTTTCGTAATTTTGAATTGTTGTTGACATTAAAAACCTATGTGTAAAAACTTTTGTTTACACCATTCCCGCCCGTGAATATACATTATTGACAATAATTTAGGAAAATATTAATTACGAAAGCAGCTTTTGAATTTAAGGATGTTGTTGTAATAGAGTTATCGGAAAAGGTTTACATATTTAATAATGGGACTCTTTTCTAATCTAAAGAGGCTCTCTCTCACGCGTCTCGCTGACGCTGGTCAATTCTCAATTCATTGAGAGTTCTCTGACAAATCAGTGAGATACACAATTTATCCGACGGCTCTCTTCCGCTTCCTACTTTATTTGTTTTTTTTAGTCTTTTAAATACTACTACAAAATACAATTAATTAATTTTACACACTAATAATCTCAATATCGAGTAATTTATTAACTCCTACTCTCCAATTTATCTTTTCTTAATTGTAGGGTAGTTGGTAAGATTACTTTATTTTCACTTCTAATTTCAATTAATAGCCTCTTTCCTCTTGTCGTTTATCTCGAGTCCCGAAAAATCACTAAACTAAAATTATTATACTACTATCTGTAGTCTGTACTGGCTTAATTACAGAGATTAATTATATGACTTGGTTTGATAAACGGCCCATTAAGTTGTAAAGACTTTTGGTCTCAAAAGCCTAAGAGATTGTTGGAGACACAATTGTAAAAGAGAAACAAGTTTTGTGCATCTGCTGTGTCTATAGAACCACACAAAGTAGAGGAAGAGGAATAAGAAGAAGAGAAGTTTAGGCATATAACTTGGTGAGATCTTCTGAGAATTCTCTCCTAATTACATCTCTTTTAAGCTTTAGTGCTGCTGTGACTAAGCCCGACTCTGGCGTCCATGGAGATCCCAACAATTTGATCTTTGCTGGTATCTCAAACTTCTCCAATCTCGATTGTTTACCCGACTGCAAACACACATATATATTGTATATTCATAAAAGGGACTTTCAGAGGGGACTCAAATCGCTGGGTAGCAATGAACATACCTTGACAAGAGACGCATACACTTCTTTCACGGCTTCTTCTTTCGCGCATAGTTCGTCGAAGTTGGCAAAGTCTATTCCTTGCTTTGAAGCCCAACCTTCAAGTGTTTGTTGGGATGCGACCACAAGGGCCACACAGTAACTGTAGAATGAATCAGCATGAACCATTATGTTTTCAACATAGGGACTTATACTTAGAGCAGCTTCCACCTGCGGAAAAAAAAAAGGAGTCTGTTAATAAGCTTATCTGGAGAATTGAGTAAAGATGAAATATAAGAGAAGTTTCGGTTTTGAGAAGACTATACTTTGCCCAAAGAGACATACTCTCCATGCTGAAGTTTTACAATATCCTTTTTCCGGTCTATTATCTCGAGACAGCCGTCAGGGTGAAATCGCCCTATGTCTCCTGTATAGAACCACCGCATCCCCTTTTCATCAACCTTTGAACATCCAAGTGTACAACACAGTTAGAGGAAAAGCCAAACCAACCAATTCTTCACAATTGCCAAAACGAATAATGTTGATTGCTACCTTGTACACTTCTTCTGTTTTCTCCTCATTTTTGANGAAAAATCACTAAACTAAAATTATTATACTACTATCTGTAGTCTGTACTGGCTTAATTACAGAGATTAATTATATGACTTGGTTTGATAAACGGCCCATTAAGTTGTAAAGACTTTTGGTCTCAAAAGCCTAAGAGATTGTTGGAGACACAATTGTAAAAGAGAAACAAGTTTTGTGCATCTGCTGTGTCTATAGAACCACACAAAGTAGAGGAAGAGGAATAAGAAGAAGAGAAGTTTAGGCATATAACTTGGTGAGATCTTCTGAGAATTCTCTCCTAATTACATCTCTTTTAAGCTTTAGTGCTGCTGTGACTAAGCCCGACTCTGGCGTCCATGGAGATCCCAACAATTTGATCTTTGCTGGTATCTCAAACTTCTCCAATCTCGATTGTTTACCCGACTGCAAACACACATATATATTGTATATTCATAAAAGGGACTTTCAGAGGGGACTCAAATCGCTGGGTAGCAATGAACATACCTTGACAAGAGACGCATACACTTCTTTCACGGCTTCTTCTTTCGCGCATAGTTCGTCGAAGTTGGCAAAGTCTATTCCTTGCTTTGAAGCCCAACCTTCAAGTGTTTGTTGGGATGCGACCACAAGGGCCACACAGTAACTGTAGAATGAATCAGCATGAACCATTATGTTTTCAACATAGGGACTTATACTTAGAGCAGCTTCCACCTGCGGAAAAAAAAAAGGAGTCTGTTAATAAGCTTATCTGGAGAATTGAGTAAAGATGAAATATAAGAGAAGTTTCGGTTTTGAGAAGACTATACTTTGCCCAAAGAGACATACTCTCCATGCTGAAGTTTTACAATATCCTTTTTCCGGTCTATTATCTCGAGACAGCCGTCAGGGTGAAATCGCCCTATGTCTCCTGTATAGAACCACCGCATCCCCTTTTCATCAACCTTTGAACATCCAAGTGTACAACACAGTTAGAGGAAAAGCCAAACCAACCAATTCTTCACAATTGCCAAAACGAATAATGTTGATTGCTACCTTGTACACTTCTTCTGTTTTCTCCTCATTTTTGAAATACCCAAGCGTGATATTTGAGCCACCAATAACAATTTCACCACGGGGCATTGGCTTGTCATTGGTTAGATACCCGCCTTCCGGCCAGTCTACTAGCTGAAACAAGATATACGCATATATGATCATACGTGACTACGACATGCAAATTGATAAAGGATTAAAAGCTAACAAAGAATTAAGAGTCGACATATCAGGTAAAGAGGTTACCTTTACAAAGGAGCAAGGAAGTGGAGCACCCACCCGGCCAACGGATGTGTCATCGAACTCAGAGAAGGTTCCACCAGCACAAGTCTCTGTGAGCCCATATCCCTGGCCGATTGGAGCCCTGAGGAATATCAGAGTGTTAGATCATAGAAACGGCAAAGGAACAAAAACATAAATATCGCAGATTGGAGATGAGTGAGCCTCAAGGAGATATTCAAGGATGCTTTTACCCAACGCATATGTTAATGAATCTCTGAGTGTCACCAGAAAGAGGGGCACCACCAGAGAGCAAATAGCGGATTTTGCCTCCCAATACCGCACGGATTTTACCAAACACAAGCAGATCCCATAGAAGCTTTTCCAGTCCCCAGGCTCCAAACCAACTTCCATTGATTGCAGATAATCGCCGAGCATATGCAAAGTCAAACAATTTTTTCGACAATCCACCCTTTGCGTCAACCTGATGATCATAAATAGTCGGTGGTTATTTAACTATAAGGTTATACTCACAAGAGGATGGAGACAATTTAGCGCTTCTTGGTTGCTGGGAGATGGCTGGTATCATCTAAACAACTAGTAGAGCAAAAGCTACGTAGAGGATAACCAGCCAAAGAATTTGGATGTGTATCTAACATGCACGAACCTTTTTGCGGACACCATCCCGGACACGATCAAGAATGGCTGGAACAGCTGTCATTATAGTGGGCTTAAGTGCAGTGACATCTCCTTTGGTACCCTTTTTTACCTTGTTTGACGTATCCGTAAGGGTCAAGGGAGACCCATATCCAATAGCACTCCCAATAGTAGCCATTACGCTCTACAACAATGATTTCAGGCCGTATTAAGATTCTCTGAAAGTGAATAAATCATTGGACAATAAAGTTCTGAGATACCTCAGCTGCTAACTCAAGGATGTGAGCCAAAGGTAAATATGCCATGTATATATCCCTCTTTCCAAGGTCTGGAACAATTGTCATCACTGCTGAAACTGTAGCTAGGACATTGCCATGTGTCATCATAACACCCTACACAGTTTGGGAAGTGGGAAAATCAGTATGAGTAAATTTTTGCACAACCAGTTACAAATAACTGATACGACAATTTTGAGACCCATAGGAAGAAAACTTATTCTGAAACAACAGATGTGAAAGTATATTTTGTTCGAAAACCTTCTAACCTTGGGAAGTCCAGTGCTTCCACTGGTGTACATTATAACAGCAACATCTGCTGAGAGGGGAAAGTTCGGATCCACAGGGTTTTCGTGCCCAAGTTTCTTCACATCAGCAAATGAAGTTGCCATCCAATTACTGTTCACATCAGATGGGAACTCATCATCCATACATATCACTCGTTTCACAGTTTCAAGCTGGTAGCCTATGTCCATGAGCTTTTTCAGTTCTTTGTTACCACATATTACAGTTGTGACCTCTGTCTGGAAAGTAAAAGAAAGGAGATAATGAACATATGAAAAGGAAAGGCTACACAAATATGAAAATTCTTAACCACAGGATAACATAAAGCTCATTCTACCCTATGTGAACATCATAATCATACCGTACTGTATGTATAAGACGCCATATTAAAGAGAAAGCAGAGAAGAGAAGCAATGGGTACCTCATTCAGCGAGTGACAAAGAGCTTCCTCTCCCAAAGATGAATAGATAGTTACCACAGTGACGTTGCGCCTGAAGCAACCCTGAAACATTGAATCACACAGAATATTTCATACCTGTACCAACAGTGCATTCGGATTGAGGCAGAGAAAACAGGAAACAAAAAAATGGGAAATCACCTGTAGGGAAATGAACCACTCTTCTCTAGTATCTGCAAAAATGGCGACACGTTCTCCCGTCTTGTGTCCAATCTGAACAAGCCCAGAGGCGAAATCACAGACAGCTTCGAGTGTCTTGGCAAAAGTGAGCCACTCGTAGTCGCCCAAATGAAGTTTCTCAAACGTTTTACCATCGTCACTAGTCTCAATATCTCTGGAGATCAGCTTCCGGGTGCCAAGGAAAACTTGGTCGCTGTGAGCATTACAGGATATCTCAAAGAGCTGCGGAAGCGTTGAGATATCTTCCCAATGGGAAGTAACAGGATCAGCAAACCTATGATTCCTAATGGCGTAACCTTGTTCACCACCAACATCAACAACAACACCTCTTTTCTTATCTTTCTTAGATTTCTGAACCAGAAGCGTTAAAGCCAAAGGCACAATAACACCAGCTGCATAAGGAATCATCTCTCACTAAACCTACCAAACAAAGAAGAATATATATCGCTGATGAACACCTGAAACGAAAACCCCATCACAATTGAACAACATTATTAACATAAATCAATTTCACTAAAACCAACTCTAAAATACACGCGATAGCTGTAGTATTACAGAGAAGAGCTACACGAAATAGACTCAAGTAAAATCACATTCCTTAAGTAGAGCTCTCTAGAGAACCAAGTGTGTATAACTACATTTCGTTTGATCCGCGACAAAATCGAGTTCAAGTTTCAAAAGATCTGAGAAAAAAAAAGGCGAGTGGTAGAACAAAGTAATCAAGCCTAAAAAGGAGAGAACAACACACTTCCATGAAACAAACATTCGAAGAATATAATCGGGAATGTGAAGCATAAGAGAGCGAAGAAAGTGGAATATACCGTGATCGGAGCAAAACGAAATCGGAGAAGACGTCGGCGATAACAATTATAAGAAAAAATAAATAATAATAATAAGAGCAGCGAGCGCGAGGCTCCAATTTAGAGACGAGGAGGAGGACAGAGAAGAGTGAAGGGTATAATGGTCTTTTCCAGCGGAGACGTCGAGAGGACTGTTGAGGCGGAGAGAGAGAGAGACGAAACGAAGAATAAGGAAGAAAGAAAACAAAATAAAAATAGTTTTTGAATTTTATTTATTTTATTTAAAGGGAAGAAAAATAAATAAACCCACACACGTGGAGGGATCGGTCAGAAGATCTGGACCGTAGGATGATGTGTTATGTTTAGGTCATCAATCTGACAAACGGCCATGCAAATAACCTCTTTCCAGTTGGTACGCCAAATCTCATTGCACAAAACGCTCAATTCCGCACCTAATTTCACAACCAATCTAACTGCCATTTTTGAGTTTGAACAAAACTTCCAACTTATGAATTTTTGGGGGAAATTAGGAAGATTTTGGTTGGGTTTTAGTTAGATACGTATGAAAATTAATTGACCTTGCAAGTCGAGAAACAAAAGAAAGTGAACAACTTTTCTATTTTTCTTTGGTGCGTGGGTCATCATCATCAACACTTTTTAACTCTAGACAATGGATTCGTTAATTATTTTGTACGAGGTTGTTTATAAACAAAAATTTAGGAACTCCGTTTGCTATAGAGAAGGATCATCTTCTTAACAAGTTCTCTGTCTCCGACTTCTTCCGAGTCCCTGAAAAATTTAACAATTACATTAACAGCAGCATTCTGATTTCTGATTAGAATCTATGATCATTGGGTGGTGGTCATATTAGCATTATTAGAAAGAGAGAAGCAAGGCTTTCTCTTATACCCAAGAGAGAGGAGGCTTACAATATTGTCACTTGTGTCGGTCACTCCTGAAACTGATCCTTCTCCAGAAACCGAATTTCCTTTCTTTGAGTTTGCTGACATCATGAAACATGGGAGTCTTGATTAGATTTCAAATCCAAAAGCAATCAAGAAAAGCTTTATCATACAACAAATTTGAAATTTCTTTTCACTTATGAGACGATAATGTTCTCCATACTATGGAAGACTCATTCATTGTGAAAGCTAGACATAGTTAAAGCCTTAAAGGAAGCCGCATGTGTTTATGCTTCCACCAGGATGGACTCAGACACTAACGAGTCAAATATCTCAAGTAGCCTTACGAAATGGGCAAAGCATAGTTGACAAGTTCGCAACAATTTACCAGCTGGAGGATTCAATTTGGTAGGCAACTTTTTGTTCTGCTGCTTTGCTGTCGTTTTCTGCTTTTGGGCCTTTGCAAGTGTATGACTAATTCCAGGGACGCTGCAGAAAGCAAAGTATTTTCGCATAATCATTAAAGATGACATTGGAAATGGGCGTCAACAATAAAATCAATGATATCCAGTGGAAGGAACAAAAGAACCATCAATCTTATCAGTTGATAAATACAATCAGAGATTCAGGAGTTCAAAGAAATTTGGTTGATCTTAACCTACCAATTCTGAGAACCTTCCGTCTCCTTTCCCAATATTTCCTGGATAACGAAAATTCAAACAGAGATTGTTACCTATTGTACTGGTGTCAAGTTCATATTACTATTTTAGGTTCAAAGGTGGTAGCACTTGAATCATGGATTACACATATAGCATTCCACGTACCTGTTGCTGCAAGGATTCATGGCTCAGGGTCTCCCAGCTCTCGCTATCCAAGCAAATCAATTCAACATCCCCATTATCGAAAATAATCTGTAACAAAGCAAAACAGAAGCCATGACACAGAGTGCAGCAGCAAGAAGGCAGAGAAGGGGCCAAAGCAAAAGGTTCGCAAAAATGTACGCTATTCGAGTTCTATACGATCACCTTCGACCATAACCAGCACATAGAATCAAGTGGTTATTTGAAGAAAAAATACTAATGACCCCTTCATACTACGGAGTTTCAACCAAAGGAACTAAATAGAGCATGTTTAAAGTCTAGATGAATAGAGTGTCATCCGAATATAGCACAAAGGACAATTAAATGATGATACATATTGTCTTGTCAATCATCTCATCATATGCCAAGGATCTGCAGTGAAGAAATATTCCGCACTAAAAAAGTATAGCATTTGATAGATAGTTTCTTACTGAATTAAGGCAACACTCATGGGCATGAATGGATCAAGAGTCATCAACGAAAAAGAAGAATAAGGACTTCGATGTCACATGCATACCTTATGAGAGTTGCTTTTAGAGTTAAACTTTTCAATAGTGCCCCGATGGAAACTGGTAAAAAAGGACAAAAAAAATATTACAGAAGCTCCAACGTATATTTGGTCGAGTATAAGAAATTTCTACCATCCATCTGCGGGAGAGAGTAATTTAATCCGCTGCCCAATGATTGCTTCGCCGTGGTTGCTGATATCCTGTGACAATTATTAACTGGTATCACGAGAAAATATGGATAGTTATATAAAGATCTAACATATATAATTTAATTACCTTTAAAGCAGATACTATCCCGGAGTGTTTGGAAGATGTAATTTTATTGCTTACAATTGCGTCGATACTCTCCTTTGAACGAGTATTGTGTCTTTCTAGCTTCTTTATAGGAATTTCCGACTCAACTGTTCTCAAAGATTTGGAGTTACAAGAAATTTGTTCTCCCTGATGAGTTCGCTTCCTGCTACACCTCGTGTTGTTTTTGCTGGTTTCAGTTGAACCAGTAATCGAGGTTTCGATTTGATTGCCCAATAATGGAGGTAAAATTTTATCTTCCGAACCAACTGCTAGGCTATCTTCTTGACACCTCCGATCATGCTTGGAGAGCTTTTAAGTATGCAGAAACAGGATCAGAAAAGTTAAGCAGGCAAATTGGTAGAAGGATAGTAAAATGTTGCAGTGTGGATATACCAGGGAATTCTGTGATTGGAATATATGAACTACTCTTTCAATGAAACTTTGTTCCAAGGCATTTTGGGCACGAGACTTGGCCTTATTCTGCGGAGTGCAGTCACGAAATAATAAATTTTTGTTCATGTCACAAGTAGAGTTTATTGACACAATGCAGGACTTGCCTGGTTATTCGTTATGCTAGTGAGACTGTACAATGATGATGGCAGCAAAATTGACCGTGGGGTTTGTGGAGACGTGACTACAATACTATTTAATATGTTGACAGCTGAGTAACCAATATCAGCTAGAATGTGCAGCCTCTGCAGTTCAGAGCGTAAAATAATAAGGTATATGAATGAGAAAGAAGCATATGTATAATTCAGTGCTATCACTCTACACTTACAGGCGTTTTACGAGAATCAACAGCATCCTCAGCTCTTTTAATTGCACGGAAGATACAAAACAAGAAAGGGGCGGTTTCCTTGATTGTATAACCATTATTTTTTATACTAAGTAACACCTGTAAGACCGAGAATAGAGGGCTGCCAGAGGAAATAAGTGAGAACAAAACTTCAAAATGAAACCAACCACCATAAATAGTAAGAACAAAGCAATTACCCACAAAAGCGAGCATAGACATGCTCTTCCCTGCAGTCTTCTGAAGGGAACTCTGGGTCATGTGCAAGAACATGAATTAGGAACACTATCATGTAAGCTGGACTATCAGTGAGTGATTCTCCTTGATCAAAATCCCGACATGCTCGAGATTCTCTTGTAGCATTATTGATGAATCCATTGATGTATCTAAATGACTGAATAAAAAGACAATAAATTTCTCAGAGACCTAAAGGATTGAAAGTTGAAACAACTAAAATACTCTGAGAGAGGAGTATGAGAAAGTTACATCATTTTGCAGATCTCTGCATGGAGTAGACACAGAAAACGAAAAAGCACATGCATATCGACTGGGTATCATATGTTCGGTCACTAGCTTGTGCAATTTGGTGAGAAAAGTCTTGGTGATAAAGGCGTTGGAATCCTAGCAGATGACAAAATTAAACGGTCAAAAAGACAATCATAAAGCACGTAAATACAACTTTCTAAGCACAGATATCCAGTACATGAAATCAAAGAAAGCAATTTAAAGGCAGACTGCCCTCACTGCCGTTACAAAGTTAACACTACAATAAACACCTTTCTTTCAGAAATAAATTACCATACACACAAGCCTATACAATGAGAGCTATTTTTGGATACTTCCCATATGAAACTGCAAGGATGGATACTCTCATAAGTGACAAAAATGTAGGATTCAGTACGTAGCCACTGTAACAGACGACTCATGACTTACCATCACTTAACAAAGACAAATTGAAAAAAAGCAGTAGAAATTATTAGGATAATATTCAAGAATGTTTTCTAAATTGTTTGGTTGTTGTGCAAGATGGAAGTCACTTTACCTTTGCCATCAAAATGGTAAGACGGAAAATTTCAGGAGAAATATGAAGGTCCCATTTCCTTGAAAGCAATAGAACAGCTTTAGCAGCAGCCAGTCTAACATTAGCCCCTGTGTCATCGCTACAAATTTCAAGAGAAACTGATTATGGAATTGTGAAAGCTCATTAAAATGACGGCTTCATGTTAAGAGCCTGTACAACATGATTGATTTGCATAACTATCCAAAAGAATATACCATGACTTGATGCCATCCTGTCCTTGTGATTTTAATGTTTTCTTCAAAATGTCTAGCAAGTCATCGATCTTCCTTACGACTTGACCATGACGAGGCAAGAAACTTTTCACAAGTGTTTTGAGCCCATATATCTGCCAAAGACAACAAGTCAAAACTGAATATAGCTCATCCTTGTAAGCGGAATTTGAAAACTCCATTGCGCTTATTCCAAATAAAAAAAACTAAAAGAATCTTAAGGCTTACACTCAAATCCTTCTATAGCTAATAAAGGTATAGCATCATTCCTCACAATAATGTGATTCACATTTTCTATATGTGGCAGCATAATTCGTAAAAAAATTCTGGAGTAAAGCATGAAAGTGCTGAACTTCTTCCAAAGTACACAAATAACTGGCAAATGTTGAGCAGAAGCATTTACCAACAGTCACACTTGTTCTACTTTGGGTCTAATAGTAAAGTGAATATTCTCAGAAGTAATAAATGGGAAGCAAAAGTGTTTCTTTCTCCACCACTTGCCTTAAGCTTGCAAGAGTTGCAACAACCAGAAGACTGATCACAAGGCAGTTGACTGTCAGATGGTTCCGCCTATAAATATTAACATCAACAATTAGAAAATTAA
>NC_025691.1:25492486-25493491 GCF_000633955.1 Camelina sativa
TTGAAACAACTAAAATACTCTGAGAGAGGAGTATGAGAAAGTTACATCATTTTGCAGATCTCTGCATGGAGTAGACACAGAAAACGAAAAAGCACATGCATATCGACTGGGTATCATATGTTCGGTCACTAGCTTGTGCAATTTGGTGAGAAAAGTCTTGGTAATAAAGGCGTTGGAATCCTAGCAGATGACAAAATTAAACGGTCAAAAAGACAATCATAAACCACGTAAATACAACTTTCTAAGCACAGATATCCAGTACATGAAATCAAAGAAAGCAATTTAAAGGCAGACTGCCCTCACTGCCGTTACAAAGTTAACACTACAATAAACACCTTTCTTTCAGAAATAAATTACCATACACCTAAGCCTATACAATGAGAGCTATTTTGGATACTTCCCATATGAAACTGCAAGGATGGATACTCTCATAAGTGACAAAAATGTAGGATGCAGTACGTAGCCACTGTAACAGACGACTAATGACTTACCATCACTTAAGAAAGACAAATTGAAAAAAGCAGTAGAAATTATTAGAATAATATTCAAGAATGTTTTCTAAATTGTTTGGTTGTTGTACAAGATGGAAGTCACTTTACCTTAGCCATCAAAATGGTAAGACGGAAAATTTCAGGAGAAATATGAAGGTCCCATTTCCTTGAAAGCAATAGAACAGCTTTAGCAGCAGCCAGTCTAACATTAGCCCCTGTGTCATCGCTACAAATTTCAAGAGAAACTGATTATGGAATTGTGAAAGCTCATTAAAATGACGGCTTCATGTTAAGAGCCTGTACAACATGATTGATTTGCATAACTATCCAAAAGAATATACCATGACTTGATGCCATCCTGTCCTTGTGATTTTAATGTTTTCTTCAAAATGTCTAGCAAGTCATCGATCTTCCTTACGACTTGACCATGACGAGGCAAGAAACTTTTCACAAGTGTTTTGAGCCCATATATCTGCCAAAGACAACAAGTCAAAACTGAATATAGCTCATCCTT
>NC_025691.1:25494585-25513765 GCF_000633955.1 Camelina sativa
TGTGAAAGCTCATTAAAATGACGGCTTCATGTTAAGAGCCTGTACAACATGATTGATTTGCATAACTATCCAAAAGAATATACCATGACTTGATGCCATCCTGTCCTTGTGATTTTAATGTTTTCTTCAAAATGTCTAGCAAGTCATCGATCTTCCTTACGACTTGACCATGACGAGGCAAGAAACTTTTCACAAGTGTTTTGAGCCCATATATCTGCCAAAGACAACAAGTCAAAACTGAATATAGCTCATCCTTGTAAGCGGAATTTGAAAACTCCATTGCGCTTATTCCAAATAAAAAAAACTAAAAGAATCTTAAGGCTTACACTCAAATCCTTCTATAGCTAATAAAGGTATAGCATCATTCCTCACAATAATGTGATTCACATTTTCTATATGTGGCAGCATAATTCGTAAAAAAATTCTGGAGTAAAGCATGAAAGTGCTGAACTTCTTCCAAAGTACACAAATAACTGGCAAATGTTGAGCAGAAGCATTTACCAACAGTCACACTTGTTCTACTTTGGGTCTAATAGTAAAGTGAATATTCTCAGAAGTAATAAATGGGAAGCAAAAGTGTTTCTTTCTCCACCACTTGCCTTAAGCTTGCAAGAGTTGCAACAACCAGAAGACTGATCACAAGGCAGTTGACTGTCAGATGGTTCCGCCTATAAATATTAACATCAACAATTAGAAAATTAATTAGAAAACAGAGAATTAGCTGGATATCTCCATAATGAAGAATAGCACCTCTTGTCACTTACTTGAAAAACTTGGTATATGTAGCTGGTGATATCTTCATATATATTGTCATATGCCAAAACAGAATATTGCCCAACACACGCCAAAGACTGCAAAGTTGTTGGAATGTTCCGTCCAGCCAGCAAAGAATCCAAGAGCATCTGAGTAAAAGGAAGGCAAATCAATCAACGTGACAACAGTCAGTTTTCTCTAAAAACGAAAACCATCACTTATTCAAAGGAAGTACTGTGAAAGATATGTGCACACAGCACTGTCTAATATACTAATCTATGCTCCCCCTACAATCATCGTCACATCATCACTTTAATAATGTCACTTGCGCCAAGAGTTAGGTTCCCAAGAATGTAAAGATTAATAAATTTATACGCCAAGGATTTTCCCTGTTAGCTCCATAACATACACACAAATGTGAACAAGTAAATGTGGGGTAAAGGAAACTAACAAAAAAAAATCAGGTTGCATAAAAAATAACCTCGCATAACTCGGAAAAGACATATTTATCAGATGATCCAGCCAATAAACCGATGGCAGAAACCGCATATTTTGCCTGAGAACGAGTACCCTCACGACACACCTTCTCCAGAACAGGGTAATAGTCACTGCAAAGGGAAACCAATGTCTAAAGTATGTCTAGTTCTCATCCATCCATAAAATAGATATTTGTTGTCTATGTATGCTATTACATGAGCCATATTTAAGAAGAACAATATATCTTGAACAAACTTACAGCATCTAATCAATCTGATAAATTGTATTTACTATTCAAAAAAAAAATAGACTATATGACGTGCCTATATCTAAAAAATTTGTATCATGAACCTTACGAGTATGTGGTCAATAATAGACTTCTTTAATTATTTTTTGTATCATCAAATAACTTCTATTATCTATGGAAGGAGTACACTATCAGAGTACAGAGCAAACAAGAGGTATAACAGTTTAAGCCTAACAATTCGCTAAGTTTATATATGAGCAAAACATATTTGCAGTACGGGGATAAATGGAACAGTAAGCGCTAATTGATTCAAATCCATTAAAATCATTTACCTTTTGCAAATTGTTTTATTTACTTTGTGTCTGGGTAAGAAAACAAAGTATAAAAAATGCCACGTTAACAGATTTCTCTAGCAAGACTTTTGCTTTAGCAACACAGATTTTATAACTTTTCCTCCAACTAGAACAACGTCTTTAACATATATCAAATAGACCTACGAAACATACAAAAATGCCACATAATAATAACAAATTAACCTAAACCCATTATAAGTCAAATAGTGCAGAAGAGATTACCCGAAGTTGACAGATATGTAAGGAGCTGCCTTTGATAAAACTACAGTTAGCTCGTCAGCAGCTGGATCATTCTCCTCTAGTAGCTTCAGAAACTGCTTTTCTGAACCTCTCAGGTAAGAAGGGAACATGTTGAGAATAACCTGATTCAGGCAAACAGTAACAATGCCTCATTTGCATATTCGAAGACGATGTAGGCAAAATAGTAATGCATACTAAAAACGCTAATATACCTAAAAGAAAAGTTTAAATGTTATAGAACAAAAGTTAACAAGGGACACCTAAAATGAACAAAGGATAGATATCAATTCGAACAAAAAATAACTTAAATGAAAGGATAATAATCAGAGGATGCCAGCATCTTTCCTTACCAGAAGAAGTTTGATGGAAGCAGCCTCCAATTGTGTGTTAACAGAGGTGCTGCAAAGCTGATTCAAAAGACACTGAACATGCTCTGAGCTAAATATATTAGGCGAACATTTTGTAGAAAGCATGCGCAGGAACTCAAAAAGAGAATGTTTAGCACCGATCCTCTTGAGAAACTTCTCCTGAAAAATAAATATAAAGAACAATAATGTCACACAAAAGCGACTATTTATTTTCTTCATTCTGAAAATCCCAATGCATTTCCTGTAAAATATCTTGCTGATACTACTAAAATGATGCATCACTGAATAAGTCAAGAATGGAAAATAGTAGATATTCATGATATTGTAGATGTTTCACATAAAATGTTATGCATTGTGAAGAAATTGAACATAAAATTACACACTAGTAAATAATTTCTCTGATGCTCAGAAAAATTAGAACTTACTTTAATGATCTGGGCATTTGTGGATGACAGATCATCCAGAAGTAAAGTTAAAGCATCAAAAATTGATGCATCCCTCATTTGGTCTAATTTTTGAAAGAAATCTTCTGCCTCAGAAGCATCTGGAAAGCAAGCTGAAAGCTTTACGAAGTAGCTCTTTTTCTTTCTTTGCGCTTCTTCTATATTGCCATCCTAGAGCAAGCATCAGATTAATAAAAAATTGAGCAATGTAAGGTTTGTGACTCCCTCAGAATCCATGAAACAACAAAACTTAAGAGAAAAGTGTAAAACAGACCTTAGATGTCCTCCAGAGGGTTAGGCAATGCCGCAATTCATTTTGCAACCTGGAAACATACTGAGTGAATAACTAGAAAGACTTTTAACCTACATTTGATGGTGAATTACTATGTCTACCTTCTTTTCTGAGATAAAATTGAATTGAGTGACTTCAAGTGGATATTATTCATAATGGCAAAGCATTGGACCCAGTGCCGCATCCTCTCCTCAACTGGAAGAAGGCGAGGAAAAAGATCATCGGAAAGCACAAGCTCCAAATTTTGGGACCTAAATGATGCATAGAACTATATTAATTTTTCAGAAATGTTTAGAGAAAGAAAAAAAAAACAATTCAAGGATAGTATATTAGGGTACCTGAATTCTTCACAATTTTTATCGCAGCAAAGTAGCAAGATTTTGCATGGGATTTGCTCAAAATGTTCATTTATTGTCATGTCTCCTGCTGAACACCTGTCACAATAATCTTGATATACTTCTGTCAGCTTCTGCAGAGCCATCTTCCTAACAGATATCTTTGTCAAACAAAAGCACAATATAAAATAAGGTGGTGAGTAATCTGGAAACAAATAGATCCTTAGTCACACCTCATATACTGCAACTTAGAATACCTTCTTATCCCGAAGCCTCTCACTAGCTTCAGAAACCAGATTCAAAGGAACATACTTCATATTAAATTTCATAATATCACAAGCAACAACCAGAGCCTGTGTTCGAACTTTATCATCAAAATCTAATAGGCGTTCTTGGATAGCAGCTGACACATAAAAATACGAATAGAGGACACCAGTTAGAAAATAGGCAGAAATGAAGAGCCAATGCAAAAAGAGAAAGTAGTTTCGGAAATATTACTGAGAACTCCAGATNGAACCTGGAAACATACTGAGTGCATAACTAGAAAGACTTTTCACCTACATTTGATGGTGAATTACTATGTCTACCTTCTTTTTTGAGATAAAATTGAATTGAGTGACTTCAAGTGGATATTATTCATAATGGCAAAGCATTGGACCCAGTGCCGCATCCTCTCCTCAACTGGAAGAAGGCGAGGAAAAAGATCATCGGAAAGCACAAGCTCCAAATTTTGGGACCTAAATGATGCATAGAACTATATTAATTTTTCAGAAATGTTTAGAGAAAGAAAAAAAAAACAATTCAAGGATAGTATATTAGGGTACCTGAATTCTTCACAATTTTTATCGCAGCAAAGTAGCAAGATTTTGCATGGGATTTGCTCAAAATGTTCATTTATTGTCATGTCTCCTGCTGAACACCTGTCACAATAATCTTGATATACTTCTGTCAGCTTCTGCAGAGCCATCTTCCTAACAGATATCTTTGTCAAACAAAAGCACAATATAAAATAAGGTGGTGAGTAATCTGGAAAAAAATAGATCCTTAGTCACACCTCATATACTGCAACTTAGAATACCTTCTTATCCCGAAGCCTCTCACTAGCTTCAGAAATCAGATTCAAAGGAACATACTTCATATTAAATTTCATAATATCACAAGCAACAACCAGAGCCTGTGTTCGAACTTTATCATCAAAATCTAATAGGCGTTCTTGGATAGCAGCTGACACATAAAAATACGAATAGAGGACACCAGTTAGAAAATAGGCAGAAATGAAGAGCCAATGCAAAAAGAGAAAGTAGTTTCGGAAATATTACTGAGAACTCCAGATGTTTTGTTTCCAGACGGATTCGCAAAGTAACACTGTTTGCCACATGTCAGCGCAGCCATTCTGACATCTGCAGATTTATCTGAGAATCTTCTCAAGAACTCTGCATAAAGATCTTGATATGTCTCTCCGTAAGAGCTAAGACAGTGCTTAGGCTGTGCAAAAATCCTTCCAGCTAAGTTAAGGGCTTTTATTCGCACATCGACCTGATCAGTCTGCAGACATAAAAAAAATGACCCTGGTGAGTAGCCAAAAAAACTCAAACATGAATATAAACGCAAACTTAAAACAAAACAGGCTGTACCTGCTTAAATAGCACAATTTAACCAATCTCATAGAAAAATTAGATCAAATGTTTATAAATATGCAAGTGTGCAATATGTACCAGTAGCTCTCGGGTCAATTTCGGGATAACTGCTAGCAGCATCTTGGGAGCAATTAAGGAGATCTTAAATATGATTTCGTGATAAGAACCTTTGAGATCGGTCAGGATGGAATCTTTCTCCAGAAAACATGATGTTAAAAAGCTGCAAATCAACGGCTCAAGCTTGTCGGTACAGCCTTCAATGAGAGATATGGCAAGCTTATTAGAAGCAGAAGTTGTATCCTGTAAGCACACGAGAATCAAAACATCACCTAATCATTTTGAAAACCATAATCAATCAATAGAGATAATCGTTGTACATCCATACCTCTCCCTCCTTCACAAGATTTTCCAGAATAATAATGACAAAAGACGAATCTACCTCTTCCTCCAGAATATCAGTCATTATCGTTAAAATGTTGTTAAATAAACTTTGCTGTGTTTGCTGCACGCTAGCCTTTCGCTGCTGCGTTTTACTATTTTTCTGGTTAATTAAACTCTGTTGATGCTCGCTGTAAAGAAAAGGGAAAACAACAACCATGTTAAAGCAGTTTTAACTACGAAATTATAAAATCAAAGCAGCCATAAAATCTCGAAATAAATCATTTCATCTTTTACCTTACAAGAGAGAAGAACTTGCTAAACATCTGCTGAACTAAATCTTGGAGACTGTCTAGCATTAGAAGACAACATTTCAATCGAGAGACTGTCTCCAAAATTTTCGCCCTCTTGGAGAAATAAGGGCTAACAGTATCAGATAGCTCAGAAAACTCAGCAAGAAAAAGATTGAAGATATCCTGAAATCAGGGTATGACATGTTAGTGCGAGTAAAAACCATAAATGAGAAAGAATGTATGATTTTATTGGGAAGGAGGAGTCGTAATTACCTTGAGATACTTGTCTTCAAAAGGTAGCTTAGGTGCTAAAATCCGGAAAAGCTCGGAGACACAAATAGTGACCAAAAGACTCACGTCGTTATCATCATCATGTTTAAGAAGTCCATGCTTTATAATGGATTTCTTCAGAGGTCCTAACTCAACTTCTAGCAGTTTTAGACCTTTCTCCTTGTTGATGGCTGGAGGCTGGTCGATCTGTGACAGTGTATTAGCAACTTCCTACAAAAATCACACCAAAAACAAAAATATGACAGAGTAAGCATATTATTAGCTTGATTAAATCACAGTCAGATCAGCGATTAGCTTACAGGTTAAATCATATCACCAGAACAAAACAAAACAAATGCCACAGTAAGATCAGCGATTAGCTTTATAGGTAAGCGTAGATTACCCAGAGAGAGAAAAAAAATAGAAATCGAGTACAAACATGCATAGGGAACTCAAAAACCCTTGAACGAAAAGCTAAACCGCACGAGAGAGAGAGAGAGAGAGAGAAAGAGTGATGAAGGAATCGTCACAAACCCTAACTCAAATTTAAGGAATCAAGATTTTTCGGAGTGGTAAGGTAACAAAATCAAAACCCAAAGTGATGAAATCGAGTTACTAAAAAAAAAAAAAAAAAAAAAAAAAAAAAAAAAAAAAAAANTAAAGTAGTGATTTGCATCAGAATCAGCTTAAGAGAAAATTTACCCGTAGTAATTTGACGAGAGAATCCTTATTGGGACAAGATAACTGAAGCAAACGAGAACCCAGTTCGGAAACTATATGCGTCGGCGTTTTCTCCATCCCGGTGTACCGCGCTACTTGAAATCGAAATCAATAAGGAGACGAAAAGAAAAAGAAATAAAAAAAACCCTAGAAACGCCTTAGTGCAGTGAAGAAGAGAGAGCGAATCAGAATTCCCACGGCGAGTCTCCGATGAAAACGGAGAGGGAAGCTTTGGGCGGGACTGACTGACTGACCCTTTTTTTTTTCCTTCTCTTTTTTTTTTTGTTCTTATTGCTCATCGGTGACTCTACTGTATATACACATGACGACAGACCAAGAAAAAAGGAAATTTATCTATATGGGCCTAGAGGCCCTGTTAAAATTACCAAAAAGCCTTGTATAATTATATCAGAAGCTGCAAAAGGTAATATTTGTTATCAAATTAGCCGTCTTAAAACGACGTCGTCTCACCGGTTTGTAAAAAACAAAATAGTG
Source organism: Camelina sativa (assembly GCF_000633955.1). Classification (NCBI taxonomy): domain Eukaryota; kingdom Viridiplantae; phylum Streptophyta; class Magnoliopsida; order Brassicales; family Brassicaceae; genus Camelina; species Camelina sativa. The sequence continues at coordinate 25,501,887 of NC_025691.1, forward strand.
ATGGAAACGGGTTTCTCAATTGTAAAAGTCAGCATTTCTTTATCTATAAGCCGACCGTTTTGAACCTCATAAATTTATCAATATTTTTTTTTGTTAAACCTACTATATAAATCCTAAAACCAATCAGTGCTTAATTAAACCTACTATGATCCGACATCTGAATAGCGTCTTACTAATAGTGATTTACTCATGTGTATTATAGTTGATTTCTTAGTTTTATTATTCCTATAACTCATTCGCTGGTGTCGTAAGCAAAGGGACAAGAACACCCATGTGCTTAATATACATGCTCTATATACACTTAGTGGCAACACCACTTGACTCTGCACCATAATGATCATTTTCGTTTCTGGATTTATATTCTCTTGAATCACAATGTTCAATAATTGAAACCCAAATCAGGATATAGCAATAATGGTTGATTGTTAATAGGACAAGAGTTTCTCTAAAATAAGTTGCGTTTTTTGACTTTTCTTTCCCCAATCTTTCAAGCTAGTTTCTGTCGTACATTTGTTTTGTGAAAGATTGGTTTATGTGTCACGAATCAATGAATAATGTGAGAAAATGACTTGCTCTTACCGAAGAGAGGTATGAAAACGAATTTATTAACAAACATTTCTTCAATGGTTATGTTTTTCTTTTGATTATGATTTTAAACAACCAAATTAATACCCGATCAGCTTTTCTTGTGCATTTATATATATCTTCATCTACATAATTCATTCATGGAAAAAACTTAAAGACATGTCAGAACTATTATGCTTATTGTTAGGATCCTCATCATGACATGACGACATAGACCAATTAATTGATTGCTAGTTACCCGATATGGTATAAGAATCTATGTTACTGATCCAAGTAGATTAACCTAATTAAGCATGATTTTATAGGTTTCATATCTGGTTCACAATGATCAGATGAGTTGTTTTTTTTTTTTTATCTTTTCATCGACCAGATGGGAATTATTATCTTGAAAGCCTGTTATGAATTTTGCAATATGATGCATATATAAAGTAATATATCCTCCAATATTGTAAATCCACAAAACTTATACATATCATGAGGTCAACAGTTAAAATACTATGCTTATCTAATCGTCTAAAAAAAATTGATAGGGAAACAATGTTTACCGCTTAGGTGTCCACTGAAGACTCCTACTTCTACTTGCCTTTGCATCTTCTTACCCATGCAAGTAAGTCAAATATTGTATTAATTGCTTACACTATGCAAAAGGAGAACCAAAACTTGCTGCCTAATTCATTCAATATCTTGAAGTATATCATTAATCTTTTGGTAAAGTTATTATTTCGATAAATAATTCTCACCTATCTTATTGTTCACATAAAGTGCGACCATCAAGCGGTTGACTTTCTCGTGGTGTTGAAGACTCAATACCAATATTCAAGAAATTGCTAGGCGGTATCTGGGCGGTGACCCAGTGCCTAGCGCCTAGAACGTCTAATCGGAACCTAGACGGTTTTTAGACGGTTTAGACGTTTACAACATAAAACATTATATATATAAAATTATATACAAATATATGTTAGAAAAATAAAAAAAATATATAAATTATAAACAAAAGTAAGAAAAATACATTTATTTAAGTTATATTAACAACTATTAAACATTTATAATTACGTATACAGATATAAAACTTAATAAACTAAATATATATAGTTAAAAATCATAAATATATATTAAAATTAAATTAATATATTTTTAAGCGGTTTAGACAGTCATTTAGGCGTCTGCTGAGCGCCTAGCGCCTAGACGGTGCCTAAGTGGTCGTCCAGACCATTTTCTTGAACACTGCTCAATACATTGAAATTGAATAGTCGTGGTATATAACGTCCACGAAGTCGATTGTCTACACATGTTAACTTTGGTTTCGACTTTCGAGTATGTTATTTTATATAACATTTTTACCATAGCTCAATCTGTATATTATGCATTCTGCTTATGATGCCAGGAATATGAGATTTGTCAATTGTCAAAAAGAGTTCCGATAAAATTTATAATTCATCATGACCTATCATTGTTAAATAACGTCGCCACTTTTTCAAAGAAAAATTTGGTTGCGAACCTAGTATAACAACTTAAGATCCTATGTATTAAAAAACTAAACGCTGTTTAGGAATTATACAGCTTCTTTATGAATTACAAAACCATAACAGTAAATTTAATATGGGGACTATGTAGCGTTCGATATTTATTTTTCATTTTTGTCAACAAAACGTTCAACTTTTATAAAGCAGGAAATTTACGAGTTTATAAGATATATTAATAACCAACTTAATTAAGATATTTCATACATGACTTTAATAAGATAGTGGGATGTCAACCTCATGAACAAAATGTATTTTGATCGGACGGCAGTGATCTCCCCCACATCCTCGGATGTTATGTACCACAAAACAAAAATATGTGTTGCTGCGTTTAATTAAAAATAATTAAAGCAATATCATAATGTTTTCGATTAAATCATGAACAATTATTTTTGATAATGTTTATTTAATTTTGTTACTATGTACTAACCCGTGCTACAGCACAGACAAAATATTTTTATATAATTATATTATTTTAAATATATAATTTAAGTTAGGTTTTATTTTGGATTATTACACGTATATAACTTAGAAGTATCTACTTTAGAACGGGAAACACGTCTGTATCCCGTTCTATCTCCTCTCGTCCAATATCCATCAGAATTTTTTTATCTTATTATAAAGCTTTGATCATCACTTTGCTTAGTGGGCTCACCCATATTCACTCCCGGTCCATGGATCCACTTCGCTTAGTGGGCCAATGTCCATTCCCGACCAGTTGGTCCATCCATATCCGATGGTCGATTTGCTAATGATTTTTGATAATGTTTATTTAATTTTGTTATATATATACAGTAATTTATTTTCATGAAAGAAATAAAATTTAGCACTGCTAATATAAAACAGTCAAAAGTATATTTATTGTAGTCCATGTACATCAATATTTTGTTATCAAAACATTGAGTTTTTTGGAAATTAAATCTTTTGACTCAACTCAACCATCATAAAACATGGAAATACTATTCTGTGATTTACTCATCTCTATTTTTTTAAACTTTTTATTTTCGGAATTAGATTGCCAAAAAACACAAATAATAGAATTTGTTTTTGGGTTAAAAACATTTTCTTATAATAAATAGAAACCTACGGAAGAGCAAAAACATTATTTTCATGGCTTGAGAGAGAGAGAGAGAGAGAGAGAGAAGATACACACATATTAGAGAGAGACGTTTGAGATTGATGAACAGAAGAAGAGAAATCGAAACAAATCACATGGAAGAAGAGCTCACTGCTACCGTTACCTTCTCCACTCTTCACCTTCATTAGGGTTTTCTTCTCTCCTTCTTCTTCTTCCCTCTCTCCCTCTGATTTAGCTGCGCAGCTTCCGCTCTCTTTCTCCCCCAAATTCACACTTGTTTAAAAGCTTGTTACTTTTTTCGTGGGGTTTTCTCAATTCTTCGATCTGATTCCGAAAGTTGCTGAATTTTTCTGAGTGAGAGAGATGGAGGAAGGAAGTTTGTTCAGATCTCTCTTAGCTATTATCCAGTGGTGGGGTTTCAACGTTACCGTCATCATCATGAACAAGTGGATCTTTCAGGTTTCTCTTTACCCTATTTTTTATGTTTTATTGTCTATATATTCTATTTGATCTGATCTATTGTTGTTGATTTTGTATTTTTTGATGTTTTAATTTGGGATTCTTCTTTTCTTTTTTTACAATTTGAAATTTGGTATTAAGCTTCATGGATTGGTGGTGATGTGATGATGATTTATGTTTTTTTGAAATTTTTGCAGAAACTGGATTTTAAGTTCCCACTATCGGTTTCATGTGTTCACTTCATATGTTCATCGATTGGAGCATACATCGTTATCAAAGTTCTCAAGCTTAAACCTTTGATTGTGGTTGATCCTGAAGATCGATGGAGGAGGATTTTCCCAATGTCTTTCGTCTTCTGTATTAACATTGTGTTGGGAAACGTCAGCCTTCGTTACATCCCTGTTTCGTTTATGCAGACCATCAAATCCTTCACTCCAGCAACCACAGGTTAGGGTTTTTGATATGGAATTTGTGATCTTTTCTCTTTGTATGTTGTTGGATGTCAAGAGAATCTGATTGTTTCCTGTTTATGTTTGAGAGCAGTTGTCTTACAGTGGCTGGTATGGAGGAAATACTTCGACTGGCGTATTTGGGCGTCTCTTGTGCCCATTGTTGGAGGAATTCTTCTTACTTCTGTTACTGAGCTTAGTTTTAACATGTTTGGATTCTGTGCTGCCCTGTTTGGATGTTTAGCTACTTCCACAAAGACCATTCTAGCCGAATCTCTTCTTCATGGTTACAAATTTGACAGGTCAGTTCTCTTCCTGGAGTCTCTCTATTGACTTTCTTGTGTTGATATTATTCAGTTTTGGAATTTTAATTTCTATGATCGGTGTTGATTCATGAAAACTGCACTTAGTTTCAAATATTAGGAAGACATCTTCTTGTTATGTATTTCTGGATTTGATGTGCAATCATTTTTCTTATTCTGCAATAGATATTCATGTGATGGCATCTTAGTCCAAATTGAAAAAGCATTCACTTTGATTGATATTATATCACCTTTGGGAAGTGTAAACCTATCATTATCCACTTGCATAGAAGAAAGATTTGATATTTTATTTTGTTTTTCTTTATTTAGCATAAACACCGTATACTATATGGCGCCTTTTGCCACCATGATTCTCGGGATACCAGCGTTATTACTGGAAGGCAGCGGAATTATGAGTTGGTTTGAAGCACACCCAGCTCCTTGGTCAGCCCTCATCATTATATTCAGCTCTGGTGTTTTAGCCTTCTGCCTCAACTTCTCCATCTTTTATGTCATTCACTCCACAACTGCAGTCACATTCAACGTAGCTGGAAACCTTAAGGTAACAAAGACAACCCTAGACCCGTAACTAAGTTTCTCTTTCAGATTGCTCTGGATGACCCAAACTAACCAAAGGATAGCTTACTTCTAATTAAATTTACTGGCAAAGCTAAGTTATTATCAGTTGGTACAAGAAATTGCATACCGGCCAGCTAAAGTTTCTTCGCATCTTTTGAACATGCTTCATATTCTATTATAGGTCTTATTCCTAGTTGTTGGCATGACTGCATCCATATAGTTTATTTTAAACAAGTTTACACTAAAGTATAAATTTCTCGAGGGAGATTTTGTCATCACCAGCTTACTATTATTTTTGTTGCCTTGGACACTGTTAAACTCACTCCAATGGTTCTAATATGATTCTCAGGTTGCAGTGGCTGTATTGGTCTCATGGTTGATCTTCCGTAACCCAATATCATATATGAATGCTGTTGGATGCGGAATTACGCTTGTGGGCTGCACATTTTATGGATATGTGAGGCATATGCTTTCACAGCAGACACCGGGAACTCCTAGGACTCCTCGTACCCCAAGAAGCAAGATGGAATTACTTCCTCTTGTTAATAATGATAAACTCGAAGGCAAAGTCTGATCTTATCCTATCTGCAGCTCAGTTTAGTACTGACTGACTGGTTCAGGGTGCTGCAGAAGACAAACATTCACACAAGGGGTGTTGAATTTTTACTAAATATGCATTTTACTCAAAACCTTAATAGAAAAGTAACATTTTTTTTCGTTTTTATTTGGGCTCGTAGAAGAGATAATGGTTCCTACTATTTTATATCTCTGTGAAATGTAGAATTTTTAATTTATCAAATACATTTTCAGAAAGCTGGAGGAGAGTACTACATTTTTTTCATCAAAGGTTTCCGTATATGCACTACTTGTCAAACTCTACATAGCAAGTGTCGAGAGATTCATCGGCTAAAGTTAACTCTGATCGAACATGTATAAATAACTATTCGTGAAGTGTGGAGTTGTTCTAATTTCTATACAAACTACTTTATTATGAATTTCAACTATAAGTGCTGTGTTGGCCCAAGAATGCAATATCTTCTGAGGATAATTCCAGAAACAGATAATGTCGAGCTTCTCTTGACCTGAATCGAGAAAAATGGAGGTTAGGAGAGAAATCAATCATACTCAAAACACTATGGTGATCCAACTGCTACTGACCTTCGCCGTCTGCCTTGCTCCATGGCCCCAGGTAAGTTGGAGGGATCTGCTCTTGAAATCTGCCCTATGAATGAAGCATATTCATGGAAAGCTCTTCCTTTCAATGATCGCAGAGGGACTACTGACTCTAATACGCCCGAAAGGCGTACCATTCGCCTACTGCATTCAGAAGAGAAAAAAAGAAACTCCAGTAATGAGAAAGAAAACTGTGGGAAACTGAGTCAGCGAGAAATTTGCGTCGCAACAGATGAACCCGTTGGACATTTTGTACTAATCATACGTTGGAAGAAAATTATTTACCATTCTTCATGTATTTCTGGTTTCATATCCAAGCAGCTGCCATTGCTCCATGTGTAATCCTGCCTTGCCTCATCTACTTCCAATCCTGTTGTAGCAATTTGGTTTGTTAAAAAGCAAAACTCTTGCTGTGCCACAGTGGATGTCATCTGTTCAAGCATCTGACATAAACCAGACATATCAAGATCTCCAGAAGCGTTCATCATTGGCTCCAAAGCTCCCTAAATAAGTAAATTCCACGAATTAAAAATGTCTGAGCTGAAAACTTTGAAAAGAGAGGAAGTTTAATACTCACAAGGTTCAGGCATCTAGTTTGCGTTAGGTCAGATTCCGAAATTAGATTGGCTATCTGATGAGTGATATCAAGAACTTGTGGAGCTTCTACAGGTTCTGAATCCAAGTATGGCTTGAAATCAGCATGACTCGAACAGAGTTTTTTCCATGATTCTTGCACGGTATATCTAGAGGTATCAAGCTTCGGTTTCTGAGCTGTCTTGAATGTCTTACCAAAATCTATACGGCTGCATTCATCTGAAACTTGTTGCATCTTCTGGGAAGTCCCTACACATTCCTTGAAACAGTCTTCCATCACTGTCGCATCAGAAGATTCTGCAATTATCTCACATGTATTCTTTAAACAATCAAAAATCTGAAATCTGTCTATATATATCTCTTTTGATGGGGGAGTCTGTACAACGTCCTCATTCATGGACACTTCTGTTCTTCCATCAAAATGTCCGCAAGATACCGCCCTTGGCGACAGCTCAGCTTCACAATCCATTAAAGTTTCTGGAACATATGAAGATTCTGGTACACATGATACATCAACTGACTGGGATACCTCATTAATGCAAGAAACTTTTGATGTCTCATACTGATAACAAGTTGCCTCCAATAGTTCTGCTCTGGAAGGAACTGAAGGATCAGCTAGTACGATTGTTTCCTTTTGCATATCTGGCCAATATGAGGACAGCGTACCATCATCTTGGAAAACTAATCTGTCGTCCTTCTGATGTTGTGAAATGGAAACCCGTATGTCAGTCAGAGGCTCATCTTCTGAGTCAGAGGACATCACAACATTGAGCTTCCGCCTTCTGTTTGGCTGAGAGAAAGAGAGTGGTTGGTAGGAAGTGTTGCTAAGTTCACACGGAATATTTAAGACGTCTTCTAATTCATCATAATCTTCAAAACAAGTGTTCTGCCTGAACATGGCTGCTTTCTTGGCTTGTATGCTGTTCTTTCCTGTGCTCCGCCTCCATAATCTATTAAGCATTTTTTCGTTTTCAACCTCTTCAACAAATACTTCAACTGTTTTAGAACTTTCCTCTTCCATGGATAATACCTTAGCAATCTCACTCTCCACCAACTGAGACAACTGAGAAGGGAAATCCCGTGAAATTATCTTGGGAAGCAGCAAGTGACCAGTTTCATGATCAAAGAGATCTGGATTAAATGTGTTCTTCACCTTCCTGGCTGTGTATGGGAAATTAAACCGTGAAAAATTAAATGTCAAAACCTTCCAAATAACTAAAAATATTCACATCTTGTCTTTCACTACTGGACCTCTGGGACTAAAATCATTTTCGTATGTAGAAATTTACATCCAAAATACCTCTTTTCAGTTGACTCTGAAACCAAAACTGCAATTGCATAACCGCTTTCCGTATATCACCACCACAAAACGTGGTTAATTTCTCTAGGGAACCAGGATTAACTTTAACTTCCTCTGCTTCACAAACCTGTGAAACAACAGATGTTAAACGAATCCATTAAAATTTAAAGGTTATGCATCAGAATACTAACCAGAGAAAGGTGGCTAAACAGTTCTTCTTTTAATGGCAATGAAAAGCATATTTCTATCCTCTCTAAGTTGTCTGGTAAACCATGATTCTTTTCTGTAAATATGCATGTAATCAGCAGATTAATTAAGATGAACTGCAAATAAACCAAAACTAGTGTTTTAACATGGAAGAATACACTACCATTGGCAGTCAATACCACAGGTCCTTTTGCTTTCTTAGCAATCTGCTGGATAGCAGAAACAAGACCACGATCTTCAGCAAAACAAATGTCTACATCTTCAAAAAGAATTAAAGGCTTCAAGTTAGCTGCATCATTCTGGATATGTAATATGGGTACCAGTTCAACTACATCCTCTAACCCATTGCCATCAGTACAGGAATTGAAAAGAGGGTCCAAGGACCTGGAAAAAAACAAATTATGTGATCACAAACGCTAGTTTCAGTTTAAAAGTTCCGATTGAAATGCAGAAGATAGCAAATACAAGCATTACTGTTGCAATTCTATGTACCTTGACAAGCTATATGACTTAAGAGCCTCCCCAAATTTCTGCCTGACTACTATTCCACTTCGGCATTCTGATGTATTGGACTGTAGACAAAAATCATTAGAGACAAACAATTGCGACGGTATATATTTCCATGCCAGAAGAGGAAAAAAGGTCGTTTAAATCCTTAAAGCGGAAACAGTTCATACCTCTAGGATTTTAAATCCTTGTTCCTTGGCGCAAGCATGAATAGCTGCAGATTTCCCACTCTGCAACACAGGCACAATTGTACTCACAAACATGAGCCACATACATGAAACTCACAAATCAATGTAGACGTAAAAACTGACAGTTCGTGGCAGAATATTTTATCACACACCCCAGCTGGACCAATGATTAAGAGAACATTTTTCAGGCAGTCTTCAGCACCAATATTTTCCGAGTCAGTGTCACTTTCAGAACAGTTGTAATCAACATCTTGCGATTTATCTTCATCACTACTCAAAAAGTCTTTGCTTGGCTGAAACCCTCTCTCATGCCATTGGCGCAGCCATTCATTCATTACTTTTACAGATTCAGCATTACCACATACCTGCAAGATACTTGGGTAAGAAAAGGAAAAATTGTGTTTGCTACTTTTCTTTAATTGTATTAACACAGAAGATATAAACTATATGAAGGCAGTGTGTTTAAATTGTCTGACCTCTGAGGCACTTCTTGGCTGGTACTTATCTACCCATAAGCTATTACGAGGCTGGGCACTGGAGCCATTACTGCATAGATTAGAAATTATAGATCAATCATTCTAGAAAGGATAAAAACTATACCCAATAGAACTTCCAAGCATACCACAGAGGTCGCTGGCCTATGTGGTTATTTCTCACTATTTTTGAAGAAATTATCATTCCAACCTAAACACGTGTACTGCTACTGATATCAAATACAAAGTCACTACCTTTCTCGACATGACAGGCTTTGCATTTCATGAGAAATGTCTGCTGCACCACCAGCACGATCAGACAAGTCAATTGCTTCATGAACTTCACAGTCCTATAAAGAATGATAGGAAATGACCCTTTGTCATGAATGGTTCCAACAAATGAAAAACATAGAACAAAAGAGAAAGTTTTAGCTCATCACCGATTCTGCTCCATCTAAGGAGGCAAGGTACCCACGTGTCTCCTCCTGTTCTGCTATTAAGACCACTGGAGATGCCTCTGCGATAACTTCTGATTGACTAGCAAATTGTTCAGGCTCCTCATCTTCGATGACGCACACGTCAGGATGTGAAAGAGTTGGCAGTTCATTTAAATCAAACTCCATAGGTCGGGGTTCAAGAGAGTTGAATTTCATTTGTTGATCAGGACTCGCAGCGGTGGATGTTTGCTCATAAAAAGTCCAGTTCTTCCAATCAATGGGTCGATAATCATCCTAAGAAGAAGGTTATGCTATTCAGATTGCTTTAGTATTTAAAATGATTGAAGAAGTTACCCAATATGCATTAGTCATACCTGAAACCTCTCAAATACATGGATAGGGCCGACGGTGACGATTTTATCTCTTCCTTGACCCTGACACGTACCATTCTCAGCTGCAGAGGCTTCTTGATTTCTTTTACCTCCTTTCCAAGACGAGAAAAACGGATGTATTTGCTTGCCAGCAGACATCCGCAAATTTTCCTAATTCAAATATAAACCAACATAATGCCCAGACTTTAGACCAAGGATCTTGCAAGTGTTTGCAACTACTTAAAGAAGATACACCAACCCAAGTGTTTGCAACTACTTCATACTAACCACAAGAAGGACAAACTTACCTCAGCTCTTAACTTAGCTTCGAGGCGCAAATTGGGAACTGGAGGTGAAACATTGGCACCAGGAATCATCTGATCAGCAGCAGCAGCTACAATCTCATTTTTAGTTGCACTTTTCTTAGGAGTTGTTTTACGAGGACTCTTTCCTTTGGCCACCTGCATCCAAAAAAAAGATACCACACTTAACAAATTCTTCTCGAAAGCAATCCACATTGTAGACTATTTACCTAAAATTCAACTACTTGCTTATACAAAAGCCTATCAAGCTAAACATAGTAATTTAAAACAAAAGAAAGAAAAGAAAAAAAAAACAAACCTTTTTGGAAGCTCCGTTCTTGGGAGTTCTCTCTTTCTGTTTTCTCATCTTCTTCTTCCCTTGACTACTACATAAACCACCATCTTCTCCTCCTCCTCCTTCACCTTCCTCTTTATTACTGCCGACATCGCAAATCCGATCTCCGTTAGTCTCAATTACCTCATCAGATTTAGGTGAGACCAACGTCGACTGAACCAATTTTCGACGAACATTCCTCCGTGGAGTCTGATCCATTACAATTAAAGAAGGAGAAATCAGAGTTAAGGTAGAATCGAATCTGGGGTTTATGTATGAATTTGGGGATCTTGGTAAGATTAAAAAAAAATTAAAAAAACGATAAGGTTAAAGAAGACAAAAGTCCGATTCTGTAGGTGAAAAAGATTTGTTTTTTTTATAGTTGGGTAAGAATTTGGAGGGAAGAAAATTATTTCTTTTTGCTATTTCCCGCGAAGGCTCTCTTCTTTAAGGATTAGAAACCGCTTCTTTTTCCTTTTCGCTGCCGATAAATTCTTTGCTTTTAGCTCGGAAATAAAAAGACTAATTTACTGGATTAACCTTTATTTCTGTTTTTTAATGGAAGGTAAAATTACACAATCTAATTGCTACATTTATCTTAAATTTCAATAAATTTTCTATATTAAAAAAGAAAATTTGGTAATTTCATTGAACTTTATCAATGATGATCCTTAAACCGGTGAATTAATCCACGATGTACCTTAAACCGGTGGGGTCAAACCCTAAGGGGTAAATCCGTCATTGACTAAGATGTTATCTCCTACCGTTGTCTTTTGTCTGCAACTCACTCACTCACACACAGCTGTTAACTATTTCAAAAAAAAAAGAAAGTTTTTTAACTTTTCCACTCTCTCTCTCTCTCTCCTTGGAAGAGAAAGAAAGAAGATAGATAGATTCTCAGTTTTGTTCAAAGTTCAAACTCAAAAGAACAACTGGAATCTTGTTTCTAAGCTTTTTTCTGATACTGGCATTTTCCAGAAATTGTGTGAAACCCTACAAAAAAAAAAAAAAAAAAAAAAAA